>NC_092656.1:7511760-7591760 GCF_032118995.1 Asterias amurensis
AAGTGAAATTGACATAGTATAAGCAAATGAGTTTGATAGATTCCGTGGAATCTTACTTCCGGTAATGCAGGTGTGCATTGCGGATCACATGTTTTCTTGAACAAATATATTATTTGTTTTCCTTGAATATTGTTTTAGTTCCCTGTTCATATAATGAAGGGGTTCCTTAAAATGTTTGTATTTAGGTTGCAAAGTATCTGCAAAAACAAAAGAGGCAGACAGAGACAAACAAGTTATTTGAATCATTCCCTGCATTAAAAGGTCGGTCCCCCCATTTAATCCACTGTCAAGGCGTACAAATAAAGAAGAACAATTATCTAAGAAGTCTTAAACTCCCTTGCCCCTTTTAACCCATAAGACGTGTGTTTCCTCAGTAAGACTCGATCCTGATTTTATCTGCGAGAAACACCTTTTGTTTTCTTGCCTCTCGTTTCCTGTCAGGCGGTTTCCCCTCCTCCAGTCTTAATTACCCCCAAGGCTAAATGAGTTGTTCCGTCCCCCAACTAAAGTATGATTATCAAAAAATATGGCGCCCGATAAATTCTGGACATCCTTTGTTATTAAACGATCCTGAATTTTTGATTTCCTCCGTGAGAGAAAGACGTAATTTGTTTTGATGTTGGCTGTTTGGGGTTTTCTCTTATGATGGGCTCGGCTTAAGGGAGGGTTTGGGAGGTAATATTAATAAGGCCGTGATAGGCTTTTGGTAATCCCAGAGGAAATTATTGATCAAAGGACAAAAAAAAATTCCCAAACTAATATGAAAGTTTGAGATGATTCTTGACTTCCCCTTAGCGATTTGTGGGTTGTAGGGGGCCCTCAAAACTTTAGGGAAGAAGACTTAAGAGAAGATTCAACTAGGGCACGGGAGTTTATAGGAAACTTTTGTTGGAGTTTCGTTTAGAATTTGAAGAAGTAAAACATGTGTATTATAGCCCCTTTCACACGAGAGTAATTTAGCAAGGGTCCCTTGCTAAAATGTAGCAAATGAGAATACTGGTCTTTGACAATTACCAACGGTGTTCAGAGCCTCCAGACCCAATCAATTCATTTGGGTAGAGCTAGGGCATAAATTGATGTGTGCCACACCTTTAAGAAAATAAAAATACTCGGATGATTGAAAGAGAAAACCGACGGAAATTGCTTGTAAAGTTGTGCAAAAACACTGGCGAGACTTCTTAAAAAAAAAAAAAAAAAAAAAAAAAAGTAAAAAAAGGTTTACAGTTTCCACAAGTTTGTTTTGCCCCTTATAAAGTTATATTTATTTCTTGATTGACTGTACCGTTGGCGGTTCGGGAGGGGGGGGGGGGTGATTTCCCTCTCTGGGGGTTTGCCCTGTGGAACAGCATCAGGTTTTGGTGCACGAGGTGTACCCTTAACTTGATTGATTGTGCCGACGAATTCGAATTGAAATATAGGGGAGTGAATAACATGTAGTGGTATGTTGATGTGCACCATTTCGTAAGGTGTTACAGACATTTTTGTTGGGTACTGTTAGAGATCTTGGATTAGGCTTGCTCGCTGGTACTTGGGTTAGCTCGTAGCCCCCTCGTGGTTATGCGGAGGGTTTTGAAGGATCGAAGTGTGTGCAGTACTGTGTGGAGATCTCTGATGAGGCTTGTTCGTTTCTACTTGGGGTGGCTTGTAGCTCTAGAGGGGGGGGGGGGGGGGTAAGGTGTCACGCACGGGGGTTCTGAAGGATTGAACTTTCTGCACTTCACGTTTACATGGAGCTACAGTTCTCTTTTGGAATAAGATCTATTATAAACAAATAGATAAAAAGGACTCCTAAACCCACAAGAAGTAATGGTGTGAAAACAACAGATTTTCGTTCTAGCGTTTGGTTCCGTAGGGCCATAAACAAGTGTTGATTAAATATTATATAATTTATTCACGAGGCAAGTGGCCGAAGACCCCCCCCCCCCCCCCAACACACACACACACACACGCACGTACGTGAGCTATTGTAACTATTATTTACCAAAGCTGACTACAAACCGTTTTTCATAATTGATCATACAGCAATGCCCACGGTGTGAATAGCGTCACACTTACAGGTGCACCGATTAAAAATTGATTGGAGGCTTGGAATAATTGAAAAATTGATAAAAAAATAGCATAATATTATACATCAGAAGGAATACAAAACGGAAACCACAACTGGGATTTAAAGGTAACACATGAAATGTTTTGACTGGAATATTTTGACAGTGGTGGCAAAATTTGCTCTAGTATCAAACACGATGGGTCCACTGTCAAAATGTGCACAAATCAAAAAAAGGTTTCCAAAAGAGGCACAGAAAACCCTAAGGCCTTAATGCTGTATGAAATTGGACACAGATATTTAGATGAGTGATGCGGTGGTCTAGATGGGCGGGGATTGTTGATGGGGGGGGGTGGTCGTGAGATATATTTATATTTGGTATAGTCGTAGAGAAAAAACGTTCTCTATTATAAAATAATCTATCCACCCCTCCCCAATCAAGCCAGCATATTTCTATCTCCGCCCCCTCCAAAGAATTTGTATGGGTTCACATCTGGAACACGAAGGTCAGACCATGTCAGACTTGCTGATTATTCCAAGGCCAGCTTTGAATGCTGTAACATTTTGTGAGCGCTTTAACGACAATAATGTGACAAGCTGACAAGATGGCAACAACATGACAAGTTTCATACCACAGACTGTTTATGCCACCATTTTGAGCGTTGCTATGGGAACGTCACAGAGAAACATGATTTGATACCGACTTCCCGGGAATCTGAAGTAAAAACAGTCTGTGTATAAAATACAGAGTGAAGCTAGACACTTCAGCTGCATGCTAATATTCCTTTGGGTGTATTTTATGTGACCAAAACATTTTTTTAATCAACAGAGAAATACTGAGTAAGTCTTCACTGATCTTGTTCTCATCCATGCTTGATAAATATAGTGTCCATGTTTGCTAAATAAATGTAGAATTATGTTTTGAATCATTGGTTTTGAATTTATTGTTCAAAACGGGACACAAAAAGGTGGAGGGTGTGTTTTTTATGATCGAAGTTTAAGCCACTGACATATAACATAAACTTGTCATAAGGGCACCGGATACCTTGGTAATACTGTCAAAGGCCAGGCCTCTCACTTGGTGTATCCCAACATATGCATACAAAAACAAGTCTGTGAAAATGTTGACTCAATTTTGTCATCGAAGTTGGTAGAGAATAATGGAAAGAAAAAACACACTTGTTGCAATGTGTGCTTTAACTTAGATGTCTAACAATAATAATGCCTGAAATTTATACCTCTTTCTAAAACACATACATTGTTTTATGCTATCAAAAGCTTTCCATTGCTCGTTCAAGTAATTATGCTAACTATTACTCTGAGTAATTACCAAATAGGTGCCGTGTGCCTTTTAAGAATGACCATTGCAGTGTTGTACACATGGCTTCGCGGCTTATAAACGAAATCTCAATACTCAACAAAAAACCTGATTCTGAGGTGAATGCCCTGGCGCTATTAATTGTCCCTGACTCGCTATTAATTAACACGATCACAACTCTCAAATGGAGCTAATTAGCTCTGCCTGTTTGTGACAAATTAAATTTTGATCAAATGTAATAATATCACCACATTGGACGGCATCACTCGAGTTGAATGGACGCACAGCCACTGCTCTCATTAACAATTACAAGACGGACGTTGTGCTTGTGACACTTCGCGATTCCTAGTAATGCGTGGTGATAATGAGATATTGCAATGTTCATTGTTTATTAACGGTAACCAGGAATTCGTTGAACGATTTCAGCTAGCAATTTATTCCATAGCAAAATACTCGACTGAACTTGTTTTGTGAAAACTGGATTCTAATTATTGAGCAAATTATGATTTTTGAGTTACTAGCAACTGATACACTCACGTTATGCAGTGTCAATGAACTTTCCATGTCTGATGCTTTATAAACAAATTTGCATACATAACCCTCTCAAATATTACCTTAGAGGATATATAGGCAGTTTTTATCTTGTAAATGGCACTTTAATTGGACAATCTAAAAGGCAGTGGACACTATTGGTAATTGTCAAAGACTAGCCTTCACAGTTGGTGTATCTCAACATACACATAAAATAACAAACCTGTGAAGATTTGAGCTCAATCGGTCATCGAACTTGCGAGATAATAATGGAAGAAAAAACACCCTTGTCTCACAAAGTTGTGTGCGTTTAGATGGTTGATTTCGAGACCTCAAGTTCTAAATTTGAGGTCTCGAAATCAAATTAGTTGAAAATTACTTCTTTCTCGAAAACTATGTCACTTCAGAGGGAGCCATTTCTAACAATGTTTTATACCATCAACCTCTCCCCATTAATCGTAATCAAGAAAGGTTTTATGATAATAATTATTTTGAGTGTTTACCAATAGTGTCCACTGCCTTTAAATTCTTTGTGAAACTTTTGAAGGGGCACCAAGGCCAAGAAGAAGGGCATGTCATCCGTGGCATCCGTGTAATTCCAGTTCTGACATTGATACATTAGTTAACATTAACGTGTGGTATTTTTGTTTCTTCCAGTTGTACGAGCTATCCGAAGATCCCAAGAGGAAAGACTTTCTGGATGAGCTGTTTTCTTTTATGCAGAAACGTGGTAAGTTTTTTTTTTTTTTTTCTCCCTTGTTTCGAAAGGCAAAAATGACATTGAGACGATTTCAAAAAAGAGTTAGGACTAGTCCTAATTTAAGACTATAGTCATAAGAGATATACAAATCGTATGGCTACTCTTTTAGTCAGGACGAGTATTCACAAAGAGTTAAGACTAGTCTTATATAACTCAATATAAGATAACTCAATATAAGACTAGTCTTAACTCTTTGTGAAATCCACCCACCCCTGACCAGACTGCTGTTATTTCATATAATGTTTCTGAATTGTTTTTTACAAAAAAAGTAACAAAACACAGCCCCACGAGGCAACCCTTACAGGCTACTGTGAGGCAACACCAACTGCAGTGCATGCTACACACACAGGAACACTTTGATAGCACATAAAATAGTTTTTCAAACGATGTCTGAAAAACCTGAAGAAAAATACAGGGTATCGTGAAATGCTATCTCGCAGGAATACGAATTGCTGATTAATGACAATTTAGCATTTCAGTTTTTTTTAAGGGAACTTAAGAATACATAAGGACAAAATTAGATTTTACACGAATGAGTTGTTATTTTTTTATTACACCTCACAATCAAGATAAACCTATGTCGCGATCGTAATTTTTTGTTTTCAAGATTGAGTCCCAAACCATCCAACAATGGAAATTGTTTTATTTTGTATTATTTTCCCAACAAACCATTATAAATATTTAATGGGACCGTATTTATTTATGAGTGAAAGGATAAAAGTAAAACAAGAAAACAATAATACAAAATTAATAATTATTTATGACACCATAATTAGGAGCAGAACTGGTGGCAGGCAGAAAATGGAGTAGTTAATTGATGTTTACCCCTTTGAATATTTTAATTCGTAATTATCATTTAACAAAAGAAAGTGCCCGGTAACGCAAAAAAAAGTCTTCGTGGATTAAAGTGCAGCAAATCTTTGTCATTCGTTAATAAAGTTTTCTGAATAATTTTTTTGAGCAGTAATATCCATGCCCTCCAGTCACTGCTTTTGTGCCCTGGAAACATATATTTACAATTTCCTCCTAGGGTGTGGATCCAATGAGCACATGCCTTGGTGCCCTTGTCCTTTTCAAATCGAAGCATATACAGACCTGTGTGATTGTGCTTTTGATGATACTAAAGCGAAATTTGACACGTGCACAACAGTCAGACAGATTCAATGATAACGAGATTGGGCTATAAATAGGATTTGCCCTTTGATCAAAATATGGGTCAGAATAACAAGAAATGGCAGCCATTATGACAAGTTTTGAAACTTGCTTGTCATTCTTCTAATGAGTTTTTTTGTATAAAGGACAAAACCTGTAGCCAGATATAGTCTCATAACATACTCTGGCTGTGTGCCAAATTGTATTCAAATGTTTCCCCTGATTTGCCTTGCTATACAAAAAGCTATATGTCAATAACAATAATGCATATACAGTAACAACACTTCTTATGAGCTTTATTTTTGAGGCTTTTAAAAATTGTGTCAAAGTGTCTCACACCTTTTGTTTATTGAGCCTCAAACATTCCTGAAACCCTCTCTCTCAACTCAACTCTTTTTTTTTGAGTTTGCAGCATAGGGTCGTACCTGAAATCGACTCAACTCATTTGGAGTATGCAGCTCCATCGCCCAAAATAGGTACCTGATGAATATCTGGATGGGCCCAATTTGATAGAGCTGCTAATTCTACCTCCATGCTAAGAGTGACCATTTTTTTTTCCATTTGTTGCATATTACTTGTTACTGGTGATTAGCTGATGTTTGCTCATCATGAAAATCATGTGGAAATTTGGTTGGTTATCCTGTTTTTATCAAGGAAGAAATGTTATGCTTAGCAAATTGTTGTGCTTGGCAGCTTTATGAAATTGGGCCCTGGATATACATTGAAGCCACAAGGCCATGTTCTCCGTTGCACTGTTCTTGATACTGGTGACCGATCAAAATGTATCCCATACACTTCTCGTAAGAATTTCCAATGGAAGTGCCTTTTGCAAATTAAAAACGGCCTTGCCGACTCAAGAGTGAAATTACAACCCTGTATATAAACACTCAACCTGCAAATTATTGATGCCGACGATAAACAACGAATGTTAAATAAAATATGGTCCTACTCCAATATATTACAAGTCATTATTATCAAGAGTTGTGTAAGCTTCATTTAACTCTCACCTAGGTTAAAGAGTGCGCTTTCGCCAATGTCAAGATGCACACCAAATGTTTTTTCTTTTTGAAGAATAGAAAATGCTTTTATTTAACAAACAACTTTGAAAATGCTGACATTGTTACCATGAGTGGATTGTCATATCATTGGTGCCCTAAATAATGTGTTCCCGTGGACCATGTGAATGTAGGCCGACCCCTAATGGCTGGGAAAAAAGTACACTCCAAATGGTTTGTCTGACCAATGTATGACAGTAAAGTCAATAGTTTGATATTGACATGGCACATTAACATGGTTTGTACAGTGAATGACTACTTTGGTTTTTTGATATTCGACATTGGACATTCACTAAGGTTTGTACTTAAGTACAAATCTATAGTACGTGAATTTCCAATGTCCGTTATTGATGTCGAAGTTAGTTTGATATTGGACATTGGACATTCACATGGGTTTGTACAGTGAATGTCTACTTCAGTGTTTCGATATTAATTTTTTGACATTGGACATTCACGTATAGGTGACGGTTCGTATAAAATTACAAAACTACGTGAATGTTCAATGTCCAATATCAATGTACAAGATTTAGACATTTACTGTACAAACCATGGGAATGTCCAATGTCCAATATCGATGTACACGGTAGACATTCACTGTGCAAACCTAAGGGAATGTCCAATGTCCAATATCGATGTACTAGGTAGACATTCACTGTACAAACCTACGTAAATGTCCAATATCCAATATCGATGTCGGCCTATACAGGGTTTACATTCACTGTACACATCTATAAGTGAATGTCTTATGTCCAATATTAAATTTACTTAGCTGTCATGATGCAATCTCTGGGATTAATAATATTATCTTGGATAAGTATTCTCTTACGTTCTACTTCAACACATTACCTTTTTTTAATTTACCGTAAAAAAATTCACGAAGAAAAAAGATGAAACAGTGCCGCCAAGGTCAAATTCAGGTTTTATTTATGCACTCATCTTTCTATAAAAAATTACAGTGTTATTTTCTAATCCCACATTAAAGGGACTGGAGACCTGTGGTAATAATTGTCAAAGACTCACTTTTTGTATCCCAACATATGCATCAAGTAACAAATCTGTGAATATGTTGACGAAATTGGTCATCAAAGTTGCAAGATAAAAATTAAAAGAAAAAAAAACTTGTTTCACAAGTTGGTGTGCTTGCAGATGCCTAGTAATGAAAGGCTTTCGGCCTGAAGATCTTAAAATTATTGTTGAGTGAGGCATTATCTCTTTTACTAAAACTACTCTACTTAGGAGGAGCGGTTTCTCATACATTATTACATACTTTTAAAAGCACCCCATTGCTCGAACCAAGTAGGTTTTTATGCTAACAATTATTCTGAGTAATAACCAATCCTTCAGAAAAGTGACTGGATATAATTGATTTAAACTTTTGGGTGAGCAAAAAAAAAAAAAAATGACTAGGACGGGGTTAATCGAAAAACCGACGACTGGCCCCGAACAACTCTACTGACAATTAGGAAGACCGCCAACAATAGGGCTAGGCAGCTCAGTTGGTAGAGTACCGGCACGTTTATTCAGAGGTCAAGGGTTCAAAACTCCTTCTAGTCCTTCAAATTTTCCCCGCTCACCCCGCTAAAATTTACCAAAGCATAATAAAACCAATAACGCCAAAAATAATGGATGGGCTTTTCAACTCAAACAATAAATTAAGTTCTAATTCTAAAACCGTGCTTGTCCGACTCTCAATAAAACAGAGGTAAACTTAATCATCGGTCCATTAATATGTCCAGGGCAAACATTAATAAAAAACAAAACAAAATAAAAACCCGTCGCTGACGATAATTACAGGGAATTAAAATGACGTAAATAAAGTAGAAAAAAAAAACGAGAAAAAAAAAAAAAACGAGCATCAAAGAAAAACCGAGCATCATAAAAACAAGATGATAATTATTTGTTGAAATAATCATGTTATTTGTTTAATACCGGTCTTTGAAGTACATCAAAAGGTAATTTATTCCCTGGTCATTGTTGCAAACTACAATGGTTGAGCAGATGTGGACCTATAGAGGCAAGCCATTAAAAATTCATTCCCCACTCAACAATAAAATAACATAATGGAGACCCAAGCCCATAAAACACAACAATAATTACCGCTTTGCAGAATGATTGATTTTTATGAATTAATCCTCGCTGACATGTGTGTCTCTTTTGCTAGCAATGGAAAGTCTTTTTTTTTTTCGCTTGAGGCCACCGTCTTCTGTTTTGATTTGTGTCTGGCCTGGGCAGGCATGACTATCCACCCAACTGCCCCACTGAGACGGTATGAATGGATTATGGTGTTCAAGGCTCGGTGTTGGGATTGTGCAGGTCTTAATTAGTGTTAATTAGATTAACAACACTACCCAGACACTACACACGCATTGTTATTTTTTGTTTATTCAAAGTGATGTTTATCTGTAGTTTTTTTCTTCTTCTATAATTCAAGTGATAGATGTTTTGTTGCTGCAATGGGAAATGATTTGTGATTATAGTTGACTAATATTCAATTGATGTGGCACACACCTGCTAAAAACGAATGTACACAAAGTATACACCTGAGGATAGAAAAGAGCAACTTGAGGTCTTGCACGGAAATCGTGTAAATAATGTATGTCTTCTGTATGATGTCGTCTTATAAAATAAAAGTTGTTGTAAAATCATTGAACTAACAATTTATAGACGCCCCCCCCCCCCCGAAAAAATAAATGAAAAAATACAGGAGCAAAATTGATGTCAAAACTGGCACGATGCCAAAACATAGTAATCCTTAATGACTAGAACATCATTTCAATTGTTTCGATAGAATGTGGTGTTATCCAATTAGCTTTGTATTGATCCGCATGCCATGTCGTGCCCTTAATTAACGTGCGGTCTCGTGATGAAAGGGGAAAATATAATGTGACCGAAAAGAAAGGACAGATGAAGAAGAAGAAGAAGAAGAAGAAAACAAAAACACAGACGGATGCTCTTCGTGTAATAAAAATGTGTAATGACAACACATGAAAGAGTTATAACGCCATCAATAATAAGAGAAGCAAGACTCATTAACGGTGATCTATAATTGAAAAGTGAACGATAGATTCATACCTTCGAGCTGTTGTTTATCATACCATATACTATCAAGAGTACAATTTACACATTTTAGTCCACACGGTGCAGTGACTTGGAAACGAAGACATTTCGAAGGTCAGTTCAAGGGAGTGGAAGTAAATTGCTTGATGTGCTTATTAAGAGAGATGCACACTTTAAAAGTACTTACCTGACCTGTATATTGTAGATCAAATGAAAAATTAATAGAGATGAGTTAGGGCTTTCAAATGTGACTTTGAGGCGCACAGAAAATATTTACTAGAAATTAGAGAATTGTGTTGCTTAAAGACACTGGACACTATTGGTAATTGTCAAAGACTAGTCTTCACAGTTGGTGTATCTCAACATATGCATAAAATAACACACCTGTGAACAATTTTGCCCATATAATATTAAAGAAAAAACACCCTTGTCGCACCATGGTCACACATAGTTGTGCGCTTTCAGATGTTTGAAAAATAATTCAGAGGGAGCCGTTTCTCACTTTTTTGTTTGTTTACCATCAACCTCTCCCCATTACGCGTAATCAATATATATGATAATATTTTGAGTAATTACCATTAGTGTCCACTGCCTTTAAAGGCATTTACCTGACCTGTATATTATAGATCAAATTATTATAGAACAATTTTGTGCTTCAATGCACTGGACACTAATGGTAGTAGTTACTCAAAATAATTGCTAGCACACAAAATTACTTTGGAAACGAGCAGTTGAGAGCTGTTGAAAACTTTGTGAGAACCCCCCCCCCCTCTGAAGCAACATAGTTTTTGAGAAAGGGGTGATTTCTTACTCAAGTATTTGAGTCTGATAATAGACTTCATGCCTAAAGCTGGATGGAGTGTATTTCTTTGTGATCTGCAATATTTTTAACATTTTTGGAATTTTAAAATGATTATTTATTTGTAAGTGTATAGAGTTCTGAAACAAAGAGACAAACTGAGTCACAGGAAAACAACAATTAGGCCCTAAACAAAAACAATATTCTTCGCAAACTACATTTTTCCCCCGTAACTCTAGGGCCTACCAAGTGCACACAACTGTGATAAAATTGCGCATGTAATAACTATTGTATCAACGGAACTAGAAAAAGCTGTTGCAAACTGCTTACTTATAACCAAAAAGACCTTTGGTATAAATGCAAAAAAAAAAAAAGTTAATGCCCTGACGCGTCATGACGTTTATACCCTAGCAGAGTCTTTCTCGAGAGGTAAAAACGTTATTGTATCCAAAAGGTTGCTTAATCTGTATGAAGGAAATTCAGTATTAATTTTTTTGTTGGAAGCCGGGAGTATGGGGCTAATCCGTTTCCTCCGGGTGGGGTTAACAATGAAATTAGTACGTGAATATTCTGCTCATATAAAAAAATCATTATTGGCTGGCAGTTTTGGTGTTGGGTGTCTTGACACAGTTTAGTCTAAATATGTTTTAGACAAAATAATCGTAGATTTAACAATAAAATAAGTCCATGAAATAATGCTTGTAGTTTTTTTTTTTCCCACGGATGGAAATATTTTACAAACATGCCTCACAGAATTTTTGTAAACTGAAAGTTCATTGTTGACTACCAGTTTTGTTTTCAAGTAGGCCCTCCATTCTTCTTGATACAGAAATTTGTAATACTTTATTATTGTCAACCTAAACATTCATTGATTGAACTTTTTTTTTTATTTTATTTTTTTAAAGATTCCTTTCCACTGTTGTAATTGTGTCCACGTGTCCACAACTCACACCTGTATCCACCCATGCAACAGCATACCGTCCCCGTTTAATTTGCATCACACCTCCATCCTTTCAGGGCAGCACGGGACAAAGTTTACGTCTTCCACTAGCTCGTTAATCCCACCTCGAACTCGCAAGTGTGTCGGCCTTTTTTATTCCGTAAAAAAAGGGGAAAGAACCCTCTTGAATGGGGGAGGATGTTATCACAGTTGATGAGAACAGAATCTGACAACCACCTGCTTATTCATCTAAAATCCCCGTCAAAAAGAAAGAAAGAAAGAAAGAAAAAAAAATTCCGGGTGGGCTTGCCGATCGCATATATAGCCACTGGATAAAATTTGTGTTTGTCAGTTGTTGCAAGAGTTACCACTTCAGATTTTGGTGTATAAGTAGGAGGTGGTAACATGTTGCAAATAAAAAGTACCCTTTTATATCTTGGAGTGCTGGCCAGTGCCGATGTTTAATCTGAAAACCAATAAGGAGAAAGGGGGGGGGGGATAAAGTGGTATAAAGAGTGTTGTTTAGCTAATAGTTTCCGTGCTTCGAGAATGGTTCACTCGTGTGGCCTTTTGTCCCCCGAGCGGGTAGCACGATAGACCGTATAAGCACAGACAAACAACCCATTTTGTAGAATTAAATGCATTGGCCCTACCCACCGCATGTTCTTAATTTCAACATGATAGCTTCCTTTGATGATGCTCAGCCCACTTTCTGATGGGTTTCTTTTGATATCATCAGGTGAGAAGTGGAAGAGAGAGTGTCTTTTTAAGCCTTCCAGGCACATCCCCAAGAAAGAGTGTTTACCTGTTTTTGTAAATGGCCACCTCATTATTATTCAAGTTAGTGGAGAAGGGGAAGGATGGATTTGTTTCTTTTTAGGCATGAGGAGAACAAGTTACATTGAATAAATGTCGCCCTCAGGGCATGAGTGCATATTAATAAGATTGCGCAGCGGCTCAAGCCTGATAACACGGCGGGGAAACAACAAAGTACCAAGCAAGGAGGGGTTTACAAAAAAACAAAATAGCTGATTAATAACAGAAGAGGGAGGAAAAAAAAGGTCAACAAGTATTGCAGGCCACTATAATAAAAGAGAATCTTGCCTCTGGATTGCAACATTCCTTAGAGAGAACCATCAAAGATTAAAGGAAAAAAACTTGTATAGAGGTTTATGTACTGAGGGTTTGGTGTGGTCATCTCGATTAATCACCCTCCATTCTTATACATCCACTGCACTCCGTTAATACTTGTTTGTTTGTAGACGGACACAAATTATCAATACCTAACCTGATGCATTGTGCGGGTTGCATAAAAGGAGGATGGCAGGTTTTGCGGCTTGATCCAATCGTATTTGTCAAGATGTGACATGCCAATGCTTTTATTCACTTGCAACCACAGCCTGGGGCTTTTACAACTCCTTTACACGAGATGAAGACAAAACTCCGGGAAAACATCTACGATTATTATTTCTTTTTTTAAGGGGGACCAAGGCTTACCTTGAGGATTTTTTTTTTTTGATAATTAAGAAACACGACGTCTATTTTCATAGTGCCCACAACAAGGGCAATATGGATGAGTACTGTACACGTATAATTGTTGCACTTAGTTTTACCTTTAGTCGAAAACGGAACCGAAGAAGTTTCAAACTTATTGACTCGAGGGGGATCTTGGGAAGGAGAAATCACTCGAGTCTTTAATATATATATATTTTTTTAGGGATCCGTAAAACGCACTAATTTGTGCAACAAGGGTTGAATTTCCTTTCAATTTTCTTGCAACTTCGACGACCAATTTAGCCCGAATGTTCACAGATTTGATATTTTATGCCTTTGTTGGGATACAGTGAGAATAAAGTGGGCCTTATACCATCGATAATTAATGGTATCACAACCGATTACACCAAACTCTTCCTAACTTAGGATTAAACTTATTATTCAGGAGGAGTTAAGTTCCGTATCCATGGACGTTTAAGACGCACTGAACCCATGAGTTACTCGTCCTAACTCGAGATAGGATGAATCTTAGCGTTTCGTGAAATCGGCTGCCAGACCTATACGGAACACGTGTGTATATAATGGCCTACAGTACACTGATGTCTGCAGGACCCATGGAACACTCCGGTGTTCATGCAAGGTGCGTTCCCTGGGTCGACCCCGGTGTGTGACGGTTTTTTTCCTAGGACCAACGTGTGCAGATAATTACCCACGTTCGTCCTGGAAGAAAAAAACCGCCACACACCAGGGTCGATCCAGGGAAGCTAAACGAACGCACCCGCATTTATATAAGGGCTACGGGATTCAACTGCCTGTATAAGGACCAACGGAACAGTGGTGTGAAACCTTTTAATTAATCCGACCTGTTCATGTTTAATCACATCATTATACAAAGAATAAGATCTACACACATCTCTTGTTGGATACCCTTTTATAAATTGCAGGATCACAAAGAGAGAGAGAGAGACAGTTCCTTCATGATGTACACTAATAACCTCATCAAGTTTTAGAGACATGATAAACCACTTATTAGGGCCACTAGTATACATGTTCCGTCATCTATAATCCCAGGATGATCCTTGAGCACCTGTTGCTTAATCCGCATGTTATTGTGTGGGGGCCCCCCACCCCTAGTGTTGCAAAACCTGCTTGCAATTAAAGCGATTAGTCCTTAATGGTTCCATCCCCGATCTTGTAATCTGATTGGATCCACGGTGGAAAGAGAATGACAGGTTTAAGGGTTATACAAAAAAAAAGTACATCATTTATTGTATATTACTCTATTCGGGTGTAATAAGCACTGCAGTGCTCCGGGCTCTGATGTGGCTCTTTTGTAGAGTGACGTCATATGTCACATGGTCTCCACAGACCTAACGTCCAAGAACGATTAGGGTCGTGGGAAATGTCATGGATGGATAGGGGACAGGGGGTAGGGAGATTATTTTGGAAATGTATTTTCCTGTGTCACAGCATGGAAATATTTCTACCTCAATGATCACAGTTGTATCAGGAAAATTGTATCTGTTGGGCACTAGCAAGTCTGGCACGCTCAACTCAATTTTGGTGAACATTCTGAACATTATTGACTACGATATTGGTTTAAGTGTGTGACTAGGCCCGCTATGCATGGAAAGCATACCATTCGTTCTTTTCTCTTTCTGGTGAGTCAATGAGATTTGGTTCAATGTAAAAAAAAAAAATAAATAAATATGCCGTTTGCAACGTGACCGTACTTTTTGTAGTCTGTGTTTGTCATAGCGCCCTCAATCAGCGCCTGATCGCATTTTTGTTTTTTTACAAAAGGACACAAGGGAACAGCCTGAAAATCTGAAGTCACATTTCGAGGCTCTTAAGATGATTCCTGCCTTGTTGAGTACTTTGCCAGATCGTGCCAGATGTACCTTTGACCTCGAACCCATTCCACAAGAGGATTCGCAGTAAATTCACCCGTACATTTACACATTAATTACACCATTCCTTCTAATCCTCCATAATCTGTAATGCCAGGTATCCACACCTTGCAAAGCTTCACATCTAACTTCATAAATGCGGTACTAAATTGAGACATCATTCAAAGAAATGTACAAACGGTGACTTTTACCAATATGTTTTTCCATCTCAAGAGAAACTTATCATCGCGGGTTTCGTTGAGATTTTGTTGGTGTATGCAAGGCCTGGAATTTCACAGAGGCCACGGCGGGAATGGTCCATGTTCCTCTGGTGCCCCTCGGTTTCCTCGGTGTCTCGTAGAAAGTTCACCCTTCTTGGTTCTGAAAAGAACTGCTGGTTGACGACGCTACTCAAAAGAGATTTACACAATTGGTGCTACCTCACAAACCCCACATGAGTATACTCCCACCATGCACAGTTTCAAATCCAATTTAAAGGCAGTGGACACTATTGATAATTACTCAAAATAATTTTTAGCATAACAACCTATTTGAACCATCAATGGAGAGCTGCTGATAGAATAAAACATTCTGAGTAACGGCTCCCTCTGAAGTAACGTAGTTTTTGAGAAAGAAGTTATTTTCCACAAATTTGATTTCGAGACCTCAGATTTAGAACTCGAGGTCTCGAAATCAAGCACCTGAAAGCACACAACTCCGTGTGACAAGGGCGGTTTTTCTTCGACGACCAATTGAGTTTAAAATTTTACATGTTTGTTTTTATATGCATATATTGAGTTACACCAAGTTAGACGACTGGTCTTGAGTTTTATTATTCTGAGTCTTCAAACTTTGATTCTCGTTCGTTTCAATTCAAAACTGTGCGCAAAAACCCACATTTTACTTCACAATCAAGGTTAGACGCAGAAGTATTAAAAAGCAATAACAAACATTTCTGTTTTCGTGTCCTCAATTCACTTTTTTTTTACGGTGCTCACGGGAAAAGGCCATTTTCGTGTGGCTTACAACCCAGTAATTGGTTGATTGATACGAGATTTATGGCTCGGTATTTAGACGAATAACACGTTCGGGAATCACCCAGGTGTTTCTTTAAAAGATTGGAGTAGGATGGGGGGGGGGGGGGATGAGGGTGTCCCATCAACCTGGTCTCGTGGCCTCATCCTCTGATCTATCGCCTTAGTGACTAGGTTGCAACCTGTTGCATATAGCACCCTTCCCTCCCCTTCTTAATACCCAATAAATCCCGACGCGTTGTCGGAGGGTAGTACTCTCAGCATCAAGCAGGCGAGAGAGCTCAGCACGATCAACTGCCACGCTGAGGCCATGCTTCCTGTTTGTTAACTGTTGAAATTAGCGCGTAATTTAACAATTTCCCTATCAACGTCGCACATCAGATTAAACCGAGTCCCAAGAGCTTTCCCCATTGCTTACCTGCCATTCATTATAGAGACTGTTCATGGCAATGGGGATTACTGCGATAAAAAACCGTGCAAGGGAGGGGCGCTCTGATTGTAAGAACAAATTATGTTTTTGGCAAAAACAGAGAGATTTTTTTTCTTTTTCGAAAAGGTATGTGCAAGTATTGAAGGGAACCCTATACTTGTTTACCAAGTAGTCTGTCTCGTGGGGGATATTTTCGTTGGGGGCTAATTCCCACCCTTAATTGTTGATTGGAATGGAGAGTTTGGGTGTGGCGGCGGAGGCCAGACTTATAATACGCACACGTCAGAAATTGATCGGTGGGGGGAAAATGTGACTGAATGTTTTGTTGTTTGTGTATTTTTAAAGGAACAAGGTAGGCATAGAGTCATTAGTGCTTAATTTGTTTTTAAAGTTTGGAGCCATTACCTTTTAAGGGTATGGTTAAATAGGTGTTTAGGATTGCACAATAACTTTTAACTGTCTAGGGTAAAGTTCAGAACATAGATTTTTTTTATATATAGGATTTGAGGCATTGCATGTGGTGAGGTATCAATTTATATTTGGTTTGCGGTAACACCATGTGTGTATCTACTTGCCAGGTAGAGTTTGTTCTTAGAGAACTGTCTTGCTTAATTTTACTACCGCGGAGTAGATTGTTCGGGTAGATTTTTCAAATACGAATTTTGAAACTGTTTTATTTAGTGCGTGCTGTTGAATTGAAATTTATTTTGGGATTCCTGTTCTTGAACCTTTTTTTTTTTAAGGAATGAAAAAGTTGCCTATAAAAGAAGCAAACTGCATTAGTTTCAATATTGTTTTTATTTCTATATTTGTAAAGTTTCTGTTTTTAAAGTGAGCACACGGTCAACCTCTTTGTGGAAGTGGCTTTAAGTTTAAATAAACGGCAACGACCCCCCTTTTAAAATCGTTAATCACAAAAACAGAAGTTCACAAAACTCATAAAAGCTATTGTTCGACATGAGAAGCCAATTTCATAGTAGAAAGGCCTATTTAAAAAGACTTTATGATACTGAAAATTGTTATTTATTACTCCTTGTCGAGGTAATTTAGAACTCATATGAAGCTGGTTTTTTTTCAAAGAGGATAGATATATTTTGTTTGACACGAAATCGTTCTTAGGCCTACTACAATATTTTAAAACATCAATGTGGGTATGCAAAAATAATCTAAAGGAAATGAGTTTCAAAGCCAATGGTTTTCGTCTGCGGAAAAGCACAAAATGCAAAGCTTTTTTCTTGCACTTTTCATGAATAACATTTCAAAGTTTTAATAATTTTGATTTACATAATTGATTTTCTTGATACAACCTTTACTCCATACCTCTCACCCCTTTAAATTTAAAAGACCTCTCCTTTTAAGGAGTAAGGCCTACCTACATCTGTTCAATGAACCTGCATTTACAAACCCAGACTTTTTATTAACCAATTTACACTTTTGCACCATGTCTCTAATGAACAGACCTATAGTCCCCCTCCCCTTCCCCCGTCCCAAGGGGTGTCCCGCAGGACCCACAGGAGCGATAGTTGACCACACAATTCATCATCGTCGATTTTTTCCCCTCCTCTGAGCCCCTTGAAAAAATCACCGTTTTGACAGTCAAAGGCGGCTTGGGCCACCTGTAGCAGGGGAGTGACTGCCCCCCTTGCAGAAAAGGTTGACAATTTTTAATTGGCGCGCAAATTCCCAACGAGTTTTCTCTAATTCGCGGGTGCCAGTAGTCTGTCGCCCAATCTGATCGGGTCCCAGACTCGATGGGGTTTGTTTCTGCGTTGGTAAAGGCGAGGAAAGATCTGGGTTTCCTGTTGATAAAATGAAAATATGTAACGGACCAAGCGGTCGAGTTGTCTAATTTTAATCTCTGGTTGCTTTTTTACAAAAGTATTGATTGAGTATCGGATCAGTGCACTGTGCTGTCCTCGTAAGATAAACTGTTTGTTTTTCGCGAGTTCAACACGCGAGGCTGTGATGTTCAATTTGGAGCGGCGCTTGATCTGTTGACGCCTGCTCGCCCTATGATCAAACTAAAAACAACAATTCTTTTTATCTATTTTTTATTTCAAAATTGTTTTGATTCAAGGGTACAGACTATTTATTTATGTATTATAATGCATGAAATGACGTATGACAAGCGCCGCATAAATTGCTATTTTCTAAAAGATGTCTATCCAGTGTTCAGCTTCTTAACGCTTGCATTGTTTGCGAAATGTAGTGCACATTGTAACATTTTTGAATGAAATCAGCCAATCATGTAAAAACAATGTTTACACTACACAATTGATTGTCGAACATTTTATGGCATCGTTTTGCAGCTGCTCTCTTTAATCACAGCCTTTTTATCTTCCTTACATCAAGATCTGTATCTGTTTGTTGGTATTCCAGCGTGGGGTGTCTGCGAGCCCCGGTATATTGCCTCAAGGGTTTTGTTGATGCTATTCAGTCAAATTTGTGCAAAACGCTGTTATTTGATTTCTTTAGATTGTGAGTTGATAGGGCTGTGATGCCACACTATTCCCATCCATCATTGTATTGACACGCCGATATGAACAGGCAGAACTTGGTCGATGGTGTGTTCGTATATATAGTCTTTACACTTTTTTGTTTGTAGTGAAAGTTATTAAACGATTGCAATAATCATGACTTCGTGGCTGAATGGTGGAAGGATCCATGGTTGCTTGAATTGCAAAGTGGTTGCAAACTTTGGTTGCAAAGTGTCGTTACCGCAATGCTGCGGTAACGACACTTTGTGAAATCTTTGTGGATGCTTGTTGTCCTTAAAGGCTCTGATGGACACCTTTGGTAACTGTCAAAGACCAGCAGTAATCGCACTTGGTGTATGTATCTCAACATAATTTAATGCATAACATAACAAATCTGTGAAAAATTTGACCAAATTTGGTCATTGAAGTTGCAAAGGAATGATGAAAGAAAAAAACACCATTGATGCACACATTGTGTGCTTTCAGATGCTTTGAAAGGTGTGAGAAAATACCTCTTTCTCAAAAAGAAAGTAACCTCAAAGGGAGCCGTTTCTCACAATGATTTATACTATCAACAGCTCTCCATTGCTCGTTATTAAGAAAGTCGTTTATGCCAACAATTATTTTGAGTACGAAAAGTGTCCAGTGCCCTTAAAACAAATTAATGAATGCGAAATTGGGTCGGCTGAGTAAAAACCCTATGCATTTAAAGGGTCTGGGGTGACTACATAAGTTTGCAATTTCCTTCCAAATCTTAGAATTAAAACATTCCCTCTTCCTCTATCAACTTCCCCAAGACATGCATAAGGAAACTATTCAGAATAACCGACGGCACCCACATCAGTTGCCGTGGTGCCCTGTGCTTTTGCTGTGGTGCCCTTTGCAAGGTTCCAATACAAATTCACATTTCCTCATAGAAGTGCCCCTATCAGAGGGAAGTTGCTGTGCCCCTCTAAGAGTGAAGTTCAAGGCATGAGGAAATATTATGAGGATGAATATGGGCTGCTCAGCGGCAGAGATGTACACAACTTGAACAAAATAAATACAAAAAAAGTAGGGCTATAACTCTCCTCCAAGTTCACGCAATTTAAAAGTCAGGACTTTTTTTCTCATTTTGTCCTGAGGCCATCAAACCTATCGAAAACAAAAACAAACACAAGGCACATTGGCACCATCGCTTTGTTTACCAACATACATGTGTGTGCGATCATGCGTGGATACCTGTTCTGTTAATTTGTTCTAAACTTTCGATGACTTTGTCAGGCCCGATGATTTTTGCTTTGGCCCGAGGGCACAATGCCTGGGTGTACTCTCGATAGTATGCTCCTTAAAAAGGACAATGTTATGGGAAAAAAAGGCAATGAATGCTTCACAACCTTTTAATACAGTACATTTCAGTTTCCCAACTGTCCCCGCCTTTTAATTCAAATATCAAGTCATAGAAACGCGTATAGATATGCCACTTTTTTAATTTAACAAGTACATCGGGAACGTTCACCCATTCAGTTTTCCAAGATATTTTAAATTTTAAATTTTATTTTATATTTTATTTCAGCCACATCCATTAAACAGGATGGATAAAAGCTTTAAATTACATTAAAATAGCACAATACAATTATTTAAGAAATATAATGAATCTGTAAATGCGGTATAAAATCTTTGTCTGTGACCCAGTCAACTAACCCTTCAGACTCAGTCTCAAAAAGCCCACATGCCCCCTGTCAAAATAAACCTGCAGACAATTAACAAGTGTGGTAATAAAAAGAGGGGGGAGTAGACACGCCCCTTCTTTCAATCTCATTCGGATGACGCCATTAATCTAGAATTGTTATTTGTCTGTTTGTTTGATCATAGAGTAAGGACAGAGATTACTCTATGGTTTGATGTAAAACAGATCCATTCCCCTCTCGCCTGTCGCCTCTTGGCGGCGGCTAAGGGGGGGGGGGGTAGCAGCCAGTGCACTAAGACATATCCGTACCTACACATGCACTCTTAAAACTGAAATGTACTGTAACTTGATGAATGGTTGTCTTCCAAGCTGTGTGTGTGGGGGGGGGGGGGGGGGGGTGGGGGCAGTTGTGTTACGGGGGATGGGTATTTGGGGAGGGGGGGGGGTTGAGTATAGCAGCCCATTACATTAAGCTACATCCGTACCTGCAGCATCGGGCATGAAAAGGGAAGGGGGTAGGCCTTGATTAATTTTCCTGTATGACTTAATTACAGAGCAATTTATCAAGACATACAGCTGAGAGGGGTGTGGGGGAATCACACGTGCAAATATTTGAAGGGAAGTCAATCTAGGGATTATGCTTTAACATTTTGGCAGTGCAGTGTTAGTATGGGCGGAAACACTTTCTGTAATAATAGCTCGTATTAAAATGGCTTGTTCCTGCTGGGGGCAGGTTTGTTGTTGAAAAACAACTAATGACAGAATTATAAATAACGCTGCCGACAAAAATGTTGAGATTGTGGTTTCGTTTTGGCTTGTTGTACGTGCTGCTGAATACATTAAAGATGTTTCGACGTATTTTAACAGTTGTTAGTTTGTTTGTGTGTTGTTGTTTGTACATTATAAACTTACAGATGAGTGTTACCGTGCTTTGTTAAAGGCAGTGGACACTAATGGTAATTGCCAAAGACTAGCCTTCACAGTTGGTGTATCTCAACGTATACATGAAATAACTAACCTGTGAAAATTTGAGCTCAATCGGTCATTGAACTTGTGAGATAATAATGAAAGAAGAAAAAACCCTGTCACACGAAGTTGTGTGCGTTTAGATGGTTGATTTCGAGACCTCAAGTTCTAAATCTGAGGTATCGAAATCAAATTCGTGGAAAATTACTTCTTTCTCGAAATCTATGCCATATCAGAGGGAGCTGTTTCTCACAATGTTTTATACCATCAACCTCTAACCATTACTAGTCACCTAGAAAGGTTTTATGCTAATAATTATTTTGAGTAATTACCAATTGCCTTTAATATAATGTATTTTTTAAGAAAGAGGTAATTTCTCACAGTCTTATATACAAAGACTTCAGCCCTG
Source organism: Asterias amurensis (assembly GCF_032118995.1). Lineage (NCBI taxonomy): Eukaryota > Metazoa > Echinodermata > Asteroidea > Forcipulatida > Asteriidae > Asterias > Asterias amurensis. The sequence goes on from NC_092656.1 coordinate 7,533,785, forward strand.
AAGCCTTAAGGTATCTGAAAAAAGTGTCCGGTGCCTTTAAAGCACGAAAATTTGAAACGTAAAGGAAAGTGGCATTTTGACCACCACTACTAAAAACCGGAGTCCGAGTACATTTTCAATAGCCGAGTACATGCCTTTGAGTACAGATACTCAGTCGAGTTTTGAGTATGGGCTCGGAGTACGAGTATTTTCCTAGCCAAGTGTCCAGTGCTCGAATGATATTACTCGAATAAAATAACCAAGTAAGAGTCGAGAACCAAAAGTGGCACTCTAGTTGTGCTACTCGAGTACGAGTTTCTAAATAAGAGTTACCGTACCATCAAAACGGTACTTGAGTAATATTACTCGAGATACGAGTACCAAGTAATAATAATAATAATTAACCATTCTTATATAGCGCATAACACATAGTAATAAAACATGTCCCTAAGCGCTCTTTAGAAAAACACAACAGAAAACAAAGACAAGATGTACTGGGTCACAGTATACCATCAAAGCTGTACTCGAGTTATAACAGTTGAGTACTACTACCCGAGTACGAGTACCAAGTAAGAGTCACAGTGTACCATCAACGAGGTACTCGAGTTTTACAAATAGTTGAGTAATACTACCTGAGTACTAGTACCAAGTAAGAGTCACAGTATACCATCAAAGCGGTATACTCGAGTGATACTATAGTCGAGTACGAGTGCCAGGTACGAGTGCTACAAGACTGGTGTAAGAGACATGGTACTTTCAACATATCGGTGTAAGGGTAAAACAGAAACTTATATTTTTAATACCCCCGATCTATGAAATCAATGCGGTATCCGCTGCTAAAATATAGGATTCGAACTGCCTCTATAGGGCAGTCTCGGAGCCCAGTTGGTTAGACACTGCTCCAGAATTGCAAAGGTCACGGGTTCGAGTCCCACGCGAGTATATGCCTGTGATTACTCGGGAAAGTACTGAGTAGGTCTATACAGATTGGTGCAAGTGTAAAACTGAAATTAATATTCTTTATACCCGATGCAAAATTTACACCTGTATCCCTAAACTGGCTTTAACGAGATTAAAACCGGGTTCAATTCTTTCTTTTCAACCAATAGGTACACCAGTCAACCGTATTCCGATCATGGCAAAGCAAGTACTGGACCTATACGAGCTCTTCAATCTGGTGACGTCCAAGGGTGGTTTAGTTGAGGTCATCAATAAGAAACAATGGCGTGAGATAACAAAAGGTCTGAACCTCCCAGCTTCCATAACCAGTGCTGCCTTCACCCTTCGAACACAGTAAGTAAAGAATATTAAGACATTTTTTTTTACAGGACGTGCCCAAAGAGTAGCATTGGTTTTTGGGGTGCCTTTGTGCCCCTCCCGCTGCAAAACCATCACATTGCACGTTCGAAAAATATGATGCAACAAGGAACGGTGTTTGTATTCTCTTGCAACTTCGATGACAAATCTTCAAAACGTTCACAGATTTGTTATTGCATGACTATGTTGGGTCACACCAAGTGAGAATACTGGTGTTTCACAGTTACCAAAGATTTCCGGAGCTCTTTATAACCAAGTAACAATATTAAACTGAAAAAGTACCTGCTTATGCATTGGACCCAGCTTTGACATTTACAATGGAGTATAGAACTCCCATTATGTTGTATTCTTGTCTATAACTGCTGAACCAAATGCCATTAAACAAATACCAGCTATTCTGGCAAACAATTTATGACAAAGGGCCAAAAAAAAAAAAGAGTTCCATGAAATTATTATCATTTAATAACCATAAATGGTATTAAAGTACTTGTAAACTCCCTCATTATATATTGTTAAAAATCTTCCTTTGATATGGAACGAGGTCCATATCAATGATGCCTACTCCAAATTGGGCTATTAGACAGAACCAGTCGCCCGTGACGTCTAAAGCTTGGGGTCTACCCTCGGTTGGGAAAACCAGTGCTTTATTTTCTCTTTAATATATTGTGAATAACAATAACCATAAAAAAGAAACATAACAAAAGAAAGTAAAACTCCTTTTACGTTGCTTTGCCGGTTATTAATTGGAGGCATTGGTAGGCTTGGATGCCCACGATGAGAACATTTATATGCAGCCATCCGTGTTAAATATGTATTGCTTTTTAAGTTTTGTTTCAGACTTTACTTCGACCTATAAATAAAGTGGAGGGACTAGCAGATGGTGATATTGGGCTTATGACTACATTAAACAACCATAACCAGCTAGGGTACTCCTGCTGGGAGCAGCCATCTTAAAACACACAACAACAAAAAAATACAATAAAACGATTGTGTAGGATGACTGACCCCAATCCTTCAAAATCGTTTGCACTATTTAAATTTCAATTTGCTTAATGTTTTCTGGAGGATTTTTACCGTTCTTTGAACTATTATTATAGGCCCTCAGGTCTAAAAGGTAATTTTTAAAGTTGTAATTGCACGTGTATGCAGCTTGTTCGTTGCTTCTCAGATGTACATTTGCATTGATGTTTCTTCATGTGATTTCAATAACAAGAGCAAAGACTCCGCTTGAAGTGGTTCCCTTTTTGAAAACAAGAAATCAAAACATTCAATGCACGAATTCTTTATAAATGGAGCAAGGACAACTTGCTTTGTGGTTTGTACACACCCCCCAACCCCCTCACGAGTCGCCACCAGCCACTGTTGACTATATCAGAAGAGGAAGTAGACGTTAAAGTTTCTTCTTTTGTTGGGCAACAGTTGCATGAGTTCGCATATAATCTATCTTTATAAAAAAAGTACATGACTAGAATAAAAGTGCTGACTGTTTTTTAATGGCACCAGGATTGTCCTGTTCGGAATTTGTTACAAAGCAGGACATGCTCTATATGACTGCAAATAGCCCATTCAGGGACATTGTACAATTCTTCAATTGCAGAATGATTATTACTATTGCTTTGTTGGTATCAAACCCACATCTAAATAATAGTTTTACAGCATTTGACTTTTTTTATTGCACATGTAATGTCATTGTTATTTTTTGGCATCGAGAGCAACTTTTTTTTACCGTCTCGCCCAGAAAAACCTCCCCGTTGATTTCCCCACATCTAAATCATTCCTAATAATAGTTTTATATAATAGCCCACGTAATGCCATTGCCTTTTTTTTGTTTGGCATCGAGAGCAATTTTTTACCATCTCGCTCAGAAAAAACCTCCCCGTTGATTTCCCCCAAGTTACCCACGGTTGGCTACTGTTCAAGGCCACAATGTCTCCCCATCACCTCGGGCCAGCGATTGAACTGAATTCGTATCTCCCGAAAGACTGGGTCATTGGAGCAAACATCATCAGTAAACAGTCATGACTTTGACCGCCGTCAAAGGAAGGGGCCTTCAAAACAACCAACGCGCCATTTATAATACAAATGATTCATGAGCAATATAATAAACGTCATGTTAAGTGCATTAATCAAGCATCAAGGGGCCGTAGCTACATTAGGAGACCCCCGATGTAAATTATTCCTACTGATACAAAACAACTTCACCGGGTGCTTATGCACATCTACAACAGCTTGTTAAACAAGGTCATCTTACAAGGTTCACCACTCTGAATTCAGCTGTTCTTTTTTTAATGTGAAGTGAAACAAAAGAAAGAACTTAAAGAAAAACAAACGGGACTTCAAGTTGTTGCTGAAAGCTGTGATGAAGGGGTCTACCACTCTGAATTCAGCTGTTCTTTATTTAATGTGAAGTGAAACAAAAGAAAGAACTTAAAGAAAAACAAACGGGACTTCAAGTTGTTGCTGAAAGCTGTGACGAAGGGGTCTGCCAAACCAAGCTTGGCACTATGGGGTAGAATATAAAGTTATTTGAAGAGTGTGAGAGACGTTGTGATACCCTTTTTAAGCGATTCAGTCTGTATTCAGAAACTCAAGCAATAATTTTCTTTAAGATTGGATTTTTGTGATTGCATATTTGATGTCTTAATAAACTGTATTTTGTGCACAATACCTTTTTTCAGGTACATGAAATATTTGTACCCGTACGAGTGCGAGAAACGTCAGCTAAGCACCCCGTCTGAATTGCAGTCGGCCATCGATGGTAACCGACGCGAGGGACGGCGACAGGTCTACAATAACACCAATGCTGCCTTCGGTCTGTCCCCACACTCCCCACCGCTACCTACAATGATTCCTCACCCGTCGGTCATTCCTCTTGGCAGCAGAGAGTCTCCGGAATTTGGTAAGTAGATGTGACATTTTGCATCAGGTATAAATGATACGATTTTTTTTTTTTTTACCCTTTTTGTGTTTTAAAGAACTCTGGAGAGCACTTAAATGTGCTTTCCAGAGTTCGGTGAAGAAGATCTCAGTGGTGTGTCACTGCTCTAAAATTGCAAAGTTAGTGGGTTCGAATCCCACCTGTGTATTAATGCCTGCATTTTTTCCACAGAACTGGGACAAAGTGCTTAACATAATTATCGCCAGTTCAATGGGTAACAAACACAATTAGCATAACATCTTTTCAATCAACAGTGGTAAGACATCAAGCTTGATTAGCAATGCAAACGTCGTGGGTTCGAATCCCACCTGATTGGTTTGCCTGTGGATGTTTTTTTTCTTCACATAACTTGGTTAAGTACTGATAATACAGTACTTAAAGACTCCGGACACTATTGGTAATTGTCAAAGACCAGTCTTCTCACTTGGTGTGTCCCGACATATGTATAAAATAACAAATCTGTGAAAATGTTTGACTCAATTGGTCGCCAATGTTTTGCAAGAGAGTAATGAAAGAATAACACCCCTGTTCCAAAAATGTGTGTGCTGACAGATGCCTACGAAGGCTTCAGGCTTGAAGTCCTTTTGAGCAATTTTGATTAAACATTCAAACAAACATCATCCAACTGGCGAATCTAGAACAGAAAACTCTTTCAACAATAATAATATGTCATAAATCAGACTTGTGTGATCAATTATATTCCTTTGTCAGCCAATTTTGTTCCCACCTCGTTATCCACAAAAGTAGTCCTACTTAATGACCCTCAAAATAAAAAGTCACAACAAAATAAACGAGAAGAACTGAAAACAAGTATTGTTTGTCAATATTTGTTCGCAATCAATGTAAATGGAAAGCAAGTGTCATGTGTGACCAATCATGATTGCATTTGGCCTTCAATATCCATCAAACTCGCACCTCGTTATCACACTATACCCCAATTATTGGTCTGACAAGCTATCACAAGCTAATACCAATTATTCCAGTCAGCGGAAATATCATTTCTGTGATTACATCCATTTTTCTTTCTCCATAACGATACACCTGTCTTTGTGTGAACCATTTACCAAATGTGTCCCATCAATCTGAAACGGAATGGCCTGGGTATAGTTTCATTAGGAAGAACAAGAAAATAAAAACACTAGAAAAAAAAAAGACCAAAAAAAAAACAACGGTATCTGATTATTGGATGGGTATACACTAATTAGTAGTTCATGGAGTTTTACATGATTAGTATAGGATAAACACCGCTTTGTTTAATGATGAAGTTCATACGAGAGTCATGTTTTGTTTGTTTGGAGTGACACAGTTTGTCCCTCTCACATGACGTTTCACCCCAGCAAATTGTAGCAGAAAACCTAAAAATAAAACAGTTTCGACTGTTCAACAAATATTTAGGACAATTTGTGTACTTACTGAAAATATCGTTCATGATTTTTAACAGTTTTTCTCCTGACTCACACACAACGGATACAGTCCAAATTGCCACAGATTTCTGCGACTTTTGTCTCCTGTGATAATACTTTTAAATTTGGACACGCTTGAAAGTGAGGTCGTTTGGACCACACAAAGGACTGGACGTTGTGTCTCAGTAAAAGAAAACGAACATCAACCAACATTTGCTGAGTGAGTACACCAGCGAGTGTACTTTAACAGTTATTTGACTTTTGGTATTACAAGTTTCTGAACATCACCCTTTTGGTTTTCTTTGCAGATGATGAACGTGATGCAAGAGATATGCAATACCCACGGGCCTTCATCCAGCCCCGCCTCAGCAAGCACCCGATGAAACACTCTCTTTACGATGAGCCGATCACCCCACCTGCAAAGCGCCCTCTGTTGACTGAAGAGCAGCATCACCGCTACTTGATGCAGCAGCAACATCAGATGGCACCACCTGCCGCTCATATAAAGGTTACAAGCAGTCATGGTAAGGAGCCTACGAACCAGATCAATAGACACTTATTGGCTTTTTTCAAAACCACGGCTTCCACTTTTGATTCGGCTTCAGGTTCGGTCCTCTCGTCTGAAGCCCCGAGCAAGAACGCAAAGCAAGCCCATTTTGTGAAAACAATTTGTCAGAATCGGTGGCCGAAGCCGTGGATTAGCGACAGTGGCTACGGCTGTGTCTTAATCATTACGTTAACAGGCCTGCAGCTAGGATTAATCCTAACTCGAGTTAGGACGAGCTAACTAAGGATGGGTTCAATGCGTCCAACGTATTTGGATAGGAACTGAACCCGTTAGGAAGAGTTTGGTGAAATCGACGGCAGACATCGTAGGATGCCAATAGTGATGCCAATCATTGCTGCTACAGGCGCACCATCCCTATAGTGTATGATTCGTTCATTAACCCCCGTTTGATCTTCCTCAGGGCCCAATTTCATAGAGCTGCTTAAGCAAAAAACTTGCTTAAGCACGAAAATAGCTTGCTTATTTTACACATGTTACTGGCAAAAGTTTCATGCCATGTACATTGCTTGCGACTAATATTTAGCTGTTGTTTACTTAGCATAACAATTTGAGTGGAGTCTTTAGCCGGTAATCTGATTTTACAAAGCAAAGATTTGTTTTGCTTAAGCAAAATTTGTTTCTTAAGCAGCTCTATGAAATTGGGCCCAGATACTCTTATACTCTTTTCATTTCTTTTTCTACAGCTCAACGTGAGACCGGACTGCCCCTCTTTGAGCTCCGAGGTGATAACTCCCTCGTCGTGAGCATCGAGCTGAACGGGGTCCTCTACCAGGGAGTGCTGTACCCACGAGGCACACCTCTTCATGTCCTGACGAGCCGGGCAGCAGGTTCCTCGTCCTGAGAGAGATGTCGACAACAGAAAACGGATGAAACAAGAGGGAGTCATATCTTTAGGAGAAGTTTCTTTTTGCACAAAACCTCAGGCCTGGGTTTTTTTCCGTCAAAAACTACCAAAGGTGTCCAGTGTCTTTGAAGCATCGTATATTATAAGAAAGTAAGGTGAACATACTGTACAATTTATGCAATATATACGTTTTTGTATATAAAGTGATTTTTTGTAACTGCTTAAATTCAATCATTTCTGTAGACAGTTGTTGTACACGTTCACTTCGTTGGTAGATGATGGGAAAGGTACAATACATCATTGATATATTATGGTCACCACTGTTGAACAGCTCCCTGTATTCACTATACGACTGTGAAACCAAATAAACTCAAGGGACCTGTCTAAATCCTGTACGTTGTTGAAAATAATGTGCATAAATAAGTCACATTGTTTTTGGTACTCTTCGAAAACAAGAAATAGTAGTTTGATGGTTTCATAAACAGTTTTGTTGATTAAACATGACTGTCAATTACATTATGTGCAAACGGGAAAGCTTTTCAGATGTAAATATAATATACAATTAGTTTTATTTAGTATTTTTAGGAATTTTAGGACTTTACTAGACAGGAACAAATTTTGTTTTAACCCTTAGGAAAAACCTTTTTGGTTGGTTTTAGATGTTGGAAAATATTTTTCTCGTTTAAATATTTTTCACAAGTCTTTCCTTTCATTGTATATCAGCTGGTTAGGAAAGGAAGAAAACAGAAGATAGTCTGTTGTGCCTTTTTGTTGCAATAAAGTACAAATAACTTTGTAAATGCTGACCACTATTTTAATATATATGTAAGAAAAGCAATAATTAAAAAATAACGTTCCATTCATCATGTTTTTTTTTATACTGACAATCATCTTTGTAAATGTTAATTGTTTTTATATTATAACAAAATCCCTTTTATTTGATTTATCAAGATTTATTCGTTGAGTTTTTCATACTGACAATCTTTAACTTTATAATTTATTTTATGATAACTATTAAGTAACAATTGAAGCTTTGTAGGGTCTGCTTAACTAGAAGCGATTGAGTTGTTTTTGTGGATACAGTCGTGTTAAAGGAACACGTTGCCTTGGATCGGACGAGTTGGTCTTTGAAAAGCGTAACTTTGTAACCATTTGTTATAAAATGCATATGGTTGGAAAGATGGTTTAAAAGTAGAATACAATGATCCACACAAGTTTGCCTCGAAATTGCGTAGTTTTCCTTTTACTTTGCGAACTAACACGATCAGCCATATTGGAGTCAAATTTTCGACTCCCATAAATGGCCGACCGTGTTAGTTCGCAGAGTAAAAGGAAAACCAGGCAATTTCGAGGCAAATTTGTGTGGATCATTGTACTCTACTTTGAAAACATCTTTCTAATACTGCATTTTGTAACAAACGGTTACAAACGCTTTTCAAAGACCAACTCGACCGATCCAAGGCAACGTGTTCCTTAAAGGTGTCTTTGGGATGAGTGTTGGCTCTGAGAAGTTGTGAGGTTTGAAGCTTTGCATGATGTGAAGAATAAGAATAAACTATAAGTAATAGTAAACTTGCGTGCACAGTCACGAATTGAAACTGTTTTAAGGGAGTCTTTGCTATGAAAAGAGCTGGTTTGGTCTAGCTGATTTCTCTTGAAGACGAGCCGAGTCTACTGTCTGAAACGTCGAGACCAAAACCGGATCTTTTCAGAGCCAACACTCCATCAAAAGATGTTTGTTATATGGTTCTGATAGTTCTGAGAAATTGGTATGATCTCGACGTTTCGATCAGTCACTCTGCTCGTCTTAGTTTCTCATCATGTAGCCACAACAACTACTTTAAAAACACTTCTTGGGACACATATTGTAAATTTTTGGTTAAAAAAAAAATGTAAAAAAATCATCGTGTGTCTAAATAGGTTTGGTGAATGTATAACGTGAGGACAATCAATAAGAAAATCAACGGTATTGACAATGTTTTAGAATCAGTGTTTGCATTTTGGTGTTAATGTAAAAAGTTTATTCATTTATTAATTTTTATTTTATTTCTCTTTGTTGTGCCTTTATAGAGATACATTCCTCAAATAGATTTGATACGTAATTCGAGTATGACTTGAAAGCCCCACCTGTTCCGATCTACATAGTTCTCCTTTACTTCAAGTGTTCTCTGTCTTCTTCTGCCCGCTGAACCCTGAACAATTGCCTCGTCAGAATTGACCTTAATTCCGTGTCATATAGGGGTCTGACCCGAAAATAGGCTCACTCGAAAAGATGGGGCTCGATTTCACAAAGCAATACAATGAATCGACAAATTATTACTGTAATAGTGATTTGTATTGTGACATCACACTTTACTAAACAGCTATACGATTGATTTGGAGTTAAGATCAAATAGCTCTTTGTTAAAACGGCCCCGACCCGAAAACCTTTTTGAAATGGGTTTTGAATGCAGATACTGGGTCAGTTTGACCCATTTTTGGTCATACTTACCCAGAAATAGGTCAGGCCCCAACGGGTCAAATCTGACCTGAGATTGTTTAGAGTGTTGTTGCAACCCACTCTAGATGAAAGTTGCCGCTATAAAAACAAAATACCCATCATTAGGCCTATAATGCTAAAATAAATATTAGTTTCATCTTCTATAGTTATAATTCTACCTTTGAAATATATAGTTAAGAGACAGCGAGTAAACATTTACCGAATCGTTTTTCAAAAAATTAACAATAATTTAGGTTAATCTCTTCATATTTCCTTGAAAATAAATGAATTGTTGTACTTCCAGAAATTATACTAAAATCTTACAACTTTTTGCACTTTTCCTTTGTTAAAACCTTGAAAAACTTTTTGATATAAGCTTCAAGGAGTCTAAACAAAGATTATCCTTAGTGTAGTTTTGCGATTTCGAAGCCAGGCTTTTTAGAAATTGATTGACAATTTTGCAGAAGTTAGAATTTCAGTGACTCATAGTATTGTAAACCCTAATTGTGCCCCAAAGTCGAAACACATTGTTGTGTTTTAATATTGTGATTAAATCCGTCTTGGCAATAATTTAGTTTTAAGTTTGTTTAATATATTATAAGCAACAGCAATCATTTCCAGTATTCACTCGGTATTCATTTTTTAATTATAAATCTATTACATTTTGTATTCAGAAAATATCTGCACTCTCTTTCTGGTGGTTTTCATAAAAACTTTGAATATGTTTTATTTTTGTTACTAAGACAAAAAACCCACCCACTTTTTCGGATGAAGTTTAACTTAACATTTCTTATTTTCATATACTGTGCAAGTTAGGGTTATTTATTAATTATTCTGAACCTAAAGTGTAGTAAACTGTATTCAGGTGCCTTATGTACGGGGTTTTCGTAAAGTTTGGTGATTCGGGGAAAAGGATAGTAATATCCTTTTTAAATTGTTTAGTGTTTTTCCCCCACAGTCGGCATATCTTTGGGAAAAAATATTTGTAACACTGTATTTATAAACTATTTTTAACAACTTCTTTGTTGTGACAATCGTTGGTTTTAATTAAACAAACTGACCACCGTGCTGTAATAAAAACAAACAAATAAACAAACAATGCATTTGGTTAACAACACAAAGGTGCCTTCAGATATTTCAAAATAAATACTCGTCGAGTTACTGCCTTATATTAATGAATTTGTACATATGAACATTTGTTTTAGGGTTGTTGCTTGTTAGTTATGTCCACACTTTTGGGTGTATTGGGTGCGTTCGTTAAGCTTCCCTGGGTCGACCACGGTGTGTGGCGGTTTTTTTTTCAGGACGAACGTGGGTAATTATCTGCACACGTTCGTTCTGGAAAAAACAAAACGCCAAACACCGGGGTCGACCCGGGGAAGCTAATCGAACGCACCCACAGTTAAGCTTTTATGGTGGAGTGCTACAAGGTCAAGTGGTCGGGTGCCCTTGCTAGAAGAATTATGTAAAACACGCCACATAATACTAAGTGCCCTCATCTTTTCTGTGAAGTAAAATACGCATCAGGCCATTAATTGTGTGTAGGCACTTTCGAAGCCGTCAATCTGCGCAAGGTGTCCCATCCAGGGAAACTGTCCACTTGAGAATCTGCCCCCATGGGAAATGAACATGCTATGAAGGATAATGGGTCAAAAGAGGGCGCTATTAGAAGCAGCTTGTGTACACAGTTCACCGGAGCCGTTTCTCACGATGTGTTATACTATCGACCTCTCCCCATTACTCATTACAAAGAAAGGTTTTATGCTAATAATTATTTTGAGTAACACTTAAAGTGTCCACTTCCTTAAAAAAAATCAATCTTTTAGAATGATTTCGTTTGTACATTGAGAATAAATATCAACTCGGTTTTCCATTGAAGGAAAAGTGAAGGAAATGTATTGAGTAAGAGCTGTCCTTGTTGACTATTGTGGTATAAATAATGTTACAAGTGACTGACTTTTTGATCAGACGGAATGACCAAGTTGCGCATTTTGGACAAAAGAGGGCAGCATACACAGCGCACAGCCAGAGAGTTCTCAACATAGGCCCTTTTCGAATCTACGATCGGCTTCAGGTCTTGTCTGAATCCCTGAAGACATAGCACGCGTACAAGGAAAACAACCGAGGTACCTAGCTAGCCCCAGCCGAACCCGAAGCCGAAGCCGTGGATTCGAAAAGGGCCCCAGCAGCTTTGCCTGTAGTATGGTCCCCTGTTCTGTTTCACGAGTCTCGGAGTGTGGCGTCAGATGTTCATACTCTGCCCACATAACCTTGCTTCTATGGCTCATCAGGGACCTGGATTTAAGTATAGTGGTTTCGTGAAACACACGCTTTGAATAAGTCGTTTTGGGTTCTATTCTGTATGACAGCTCCAAGTTTCCGAATTGGTATCGCTGTTACGGGCAGTCCCCTACACTGTTCTGTATAACCACCGAGCAACTGACGTTTAAAACCCCGAGTGAGGTATGGTGGCACTAACTTTATAGGCACATGTTACTAATAGTTGACTGTTGTATTGGAACCCTCGGCTATGCCAGCACTGCAGTATCAACCCTTGGATTACACGACCGGGTATAAAGGCTTCGCTGCCGAACCGAAATCGCCAGTTTTATAGCAATCTTCTCATAATCTGCTACTTTGGTGTTTATCAGAAAGGAAACTATCTGGGATGCTAAAGTGTGTGACAAGTGAAACGGTGAGTGGAATTCCTATTCGATTGTGTGACTGCACCAGAACAATATATGCGGTTACGCAACAAAACGCTTTCTTGCACTTCCCCCCGATCAAGAAGCAGTTAAAACCTTACCATACATTCTAACAGGAACGGCGTACTGTGACTTTAATACCAACAATATTGTGTCTTCATGATTACTCAATGATTACTGTTTTCTTAAAATAATTACCCAGTAATAAAAAAAAAAAAAAAAAAAAAATCATTTCATTTATTATTCATGGAATAAAGAAGTATCCAATTTACCTATAAATGAAACTACACATTATGTGACTGAAAAACTGACTAAAAGCAAATAAAAAGTTGAACAAATCGCGTCGTTCAGTTTAACAAAGGGTCGTTTATAAACCGACAGGAGTAATTAGTCATATTAGAGGATTGACTAATTGGCATTCACTTGCTGCGGGGGGGGGGGGGGGGGGGTAGTCAAAGTAAAACAACAAGTGTTTCTGTAATGACAGGGTTTTTGGTGACTTGCTTCACACACTATTTTTTGTGTTGGTTCACCAGTCAGTAGTAGCGGAATCAGTGGGACTTATGCTTGGGATACCATGGACATCCAGTGGCACAATCTCCCAACACAACCAGAGTCTCGAACAGCGCCCTCTACACCTCAAAGCTACACCAGCGTGGCAATGTCAACCATGCTTTGGGTGGTCAGGATGGCTCAAAGGGACGAGGCCACCGATAACTCGCATGTTGGATCTCCAGGTACAATCGGTAAGTCAACAATTTCTAGAAGACTATACTATTTCCACTATGCACTGAATTTCTTGAACGAGCTGTTGTGGGCTACTGCTGCCACATCCGTACGGCATTATGTCCTCCGGATATTTTGCCCCCACCCCCCTCCAAAAAAAAAAAAAAATTAATTAAAACAATTAAACATTTCTGCGCTAGCACAGAACTCTCTGCTTCCGTAAGCGCCGATTCTGTGCTTACGGTAAACAGAGCCATGACATTTTGGCCCTGATGGTTTGCATCATCGTGTCGATTTTTAGCAAATTTTAAGAAAAATATCGCGAATATTTTGGGTTAAATTAAGATACAATAATAATTATGTACCTTTGTGGCTGGAGATTCTGTCCCCGTATTATAAACCATTTTACAAATACCATTGCGCAAGCGCAAATTGTCGAATGAGGTGCATGCTGGTCTAGCTAGTGATCAAACTTGATAGCTAGCTAGACCAGCATGCACCTCATTCCACGTCTATTGTGCCCGTACCGAGTATTTTGCGAAAATGTCCATGGCGAACTGTGTACAAACTTCTTTTGACAGCGCCCTCTTTGAATCACCTCCATCAGCCCATATTTATTATAACGGGGGACAAAATCTCCGGCGGACAAAATTTTCCACCAGGGGTGGATTTCACAAAGGTAGTCCTAACTTAGGACTAGTCCTAGGCAATGCTAAGAGATAGGACCAGTCCTAAGCTAGGATGAGTTACTGGTCCTAACTTAGGACCGGTCCTATCTCTTAGCATTGCTTAGGACTAGTCCTAAGTTAGGACTACCTTTGTGAAATCGACCGCAGAACACTTATCGTGGAAGATAAAGGGTTTACCCCGGTGTTTTGGGTTCACACGGCAAGCACCCTTGTTTGCATGTTTCCTCGGGCTTGCACTTGGTTTCATTACTGAAACATAACAAATAATTGTAACATAACAAGGTTTACAGTTTTTGTTGGAAAAGACTGTGCATTTAATAAGCAATTTCACACAAAATTGATAATGATGACGCATTGATAATTGTTGAAATAAAAATATTTTTACAGACTTGGTTGTGAAATGTGGTATAATATTGACAATACCATTACGATTGGTCAAACGCTTAAGGGTGATATCGTGGCCGTAAACGTTGGGTTTATAGAGCAGTAACTTAACCTTGCAGCAAGAATAATAGATGTTAAATTTGCATCGTGGATAAAGAATGTAAATTTTAGTTTTATCCTTACTAATGTGTGTATTAAAGTTATGCAAACTCAGTACTTCTCCCGAGTTAGGTGCAATGAATTGCAAAGGCCGTGGGTTCGAATCCCACCCGAGTGTAATGTTTGTTTATTTTTTTCACAGAGCTCGGGAAAGTACTGAGTTTACACTGCTTACATACATTGATGTATTAAGGATAAAACCAAAATCAATAGGAATACATAGAACTCATTTATATTTATTTTGATATATTATATATATTTGCTGTCATTTTAAAGGGAAAGACAAAACCACCATCCCTTAGTTTGTTTTGTTCTACTGTAAAACCAGGATATACATGGCTATGTTCGAATGAAAGACTTTGTCTGTGGCTATGTTAGGAACACTGAATACCCATATTCTTCAACATTATTGACTGTACAAGCCGTAGCCAGAGTCGCTTGGATTGGACGTGGCAGAGGCATGTTTCCCACTCGTTTTCTTGCTTTTTCTCACAAAAGTTATATAGCGCCCTGTTGTGTCCAGCATGGATTTACAGACCCAATTATTTCATAGGGTTTGAGCACCAACCCAATAGCGCAGTGGGCTATACAGTGATTTAATTGGATAAACGTGCAGTGACGTAAGCTTGTAATGTGATTTGATTGGTCCAAGGTGATAATTGTCAGCTGCATTTTCGGTCGTCTGCATGCGGTGTGCATAATGTTTGTACATTATTGTGATGCCATACGTTACATAGACTATTATATGAGTACCCAAATTTCAGGGTTGCATTTAATTTGAAAAACACTCAATTTAACTTTGTATACGACGCTTTAAAACAAATGACATACTGAAATCATCAGTGATGATCAATCTGGTAAGATTCGATATAAACCACACACCCAACAAATTGAAACTCTGTGGTTGTGGTTTTAAATCCCGGCCAGGACACTTGTGTCCTTGAGCAAGACACTTTACTATAATTATTGGAGACTTTTGAGACAATAGAGGGCGCCCTACTCATCAGTCTTTTTTCCATTGTTCTCAGCGACAAGAACACTAGGTGTGCACCTTACTAATTAGGCCAACAATCATGCGGCAAACTGATTGTCAATATGTGTATCGCATTTTTTAAGTTAATAACTTTTTGGGGGAGGGATCATGCAATTAGAAACATTAATTGTCAAGCGACACAAGCAACCACGATCGGACGATCGGTGGGGGGGGGGGGGGAGGTATTGCGCTTTAACTTGACACCCAGCTACATCAACGATCCTCTTCAAACAATTAGGCACTGTCACTCATTCGCTCCATTCTTCTGCCTCAACCCAACTCGTTCTCTACCTTAATCTTGCACCACCCACTAAAAGGCCATCAATCATTTTTCTCACATTCAACCAGTCTTATGGAACAAGCTACCAAGCAACATCAGAAACACTCACTCTCCCAACACATATCAAAACTCATATCAGGAAACTTCTGTTTACTTATTTTGATAGTTGTCAAAGACAAGTGTTCTCATTTTGGTGTGTTCAAACACGCATAACAAATTAAATGCTGTGTAACTTTGGACTCATCCGGGCAGCGACACTCAGGTCACCCGGTGAGGATCGCACCTTCTTGGTCAATATTGAAGCGTCTTACCTGGCAGCGCCGTTCGCCGCGTGCTCCCGATTAATATATATTCTCTTGCACCATCCTTGGTTTCAAGTAGTTCTTGCAGTCTTAACACACATCTTAAAGGCACTGGACACCATTGATAATTGTCAAACACCAGTATTCTCACTTGGTGTATACCAATTTCCAACATAATGCATAACAAACTTTGTAAATTTGGACTCAAAAATATGGTCATCGAATTTGCAAGAGAATAATGGAAGAAAAACACCCTTGATTCATATCTTTGTGGGCTTTCAAATGCAATATAAATGGCTTCAGCTGAAGTATTTTATTTTAGTGAGAAATTACCTCTTTCCTAGGAGGGAGCCGTTTTTCACAATGTTTTATACTATCAACAGCTCTTCATTGCTCATTACGAAGTAAATTTTGAGTAATTATCAATAGTGTCCGGTGCCTTTAAGGAACAAGCTACCATTCGACACCAGAAAAACTCACTTTCTCAACACAATCATTTCAGACTCACATCAACAAACTTCTGTTTACTTTTCACTCATAATATTCCTGTAAAAGTGTGGTTTTTAGGGTAAACTTTTGTTTCCTCTGTAGTATCAGTAGTGCCCATTGTAGTTTTTTCTTTGGGGATTAGAAAGTGTGCTTTATAAGTTTATATTAATACTATTATTATTTGATCAATGGAGGCTTTACAGTTTATCCTACTTATGGCTTAGGAATCTGAACGTTGCTTTATAAAAACTGGTGACAAGTCAGTTTTTTTTATTTTTTTATTTTTTTATTTTATTTATTTATTTATTTTTTATTTTATTTTTTTTTTTTTGGGGGGGATTTTTTGACCGGGGAAACTGGTCAAGTCTCCAAAACGGATGACCTGATAAAAGCTGAAAATAAAATTATAAGTTTAGTTGTCCGAAATTATATTTGATTTGTCTTTAAGAAGCTTAGGGAATTCCAAGTATTTGTTTGAGTATTATTTTGTGAACACTTTGCATAATTATAGCATTGGTTGCTATGGGACTCGGTTTATTTAGTGTGGTGCACCCCGATGAAAGGACCGGTCAGTGAGACGCCCGCTATCGTCTAAAACATATCACATTGCTTGTCTCATGTTAAACTGGTCGCCAGTATTTATCCTCGAGGTTGAAGACATGTGTTGGTTTTATATGTGTATACACATGTAAGCCGGATTTGACTGCGAATCCCAAGGGCCATGAAGGGCATGTATAATCAATGCAGGGTCCACAATGTGATTTTGGACATACTAGGCTCAAGACAGATCTCTGTGACGATGTGTGACGTCAGATGTTCAGGATAGTCTCCTTGTTGCCTGCTAGGGCAGAGATTGTTAATGATTGAGAAGCAATGGGAGACTATGGAACGCTTGGTGGCAGCAGACTCAAGTGGTTCAAATTCATTGTTCTTGGTTCCATGTGCGCATGCTCAGAACTACGTAAACAATGGAAATTTACTTGGAAAGTCTGCTGCCACCTAGCGTTGGAAAGTCTCCCATTAGGCTGCCGGAGCTGCATACTCCACAGGAGCAGTGAGTTTTCTTTTACCAATGATTATAGGCCCAATAAACAGGGGGGTTGTACAACTGCATGTAGGGTGCCTTGGATGGTCCAAATTGGCTTGAAAAGGCGCCTAGTAAATACACATTCACTAGTGAACCTGTTATTTTTTAGAGTAAAACCACGCATTTTGACCAATCTGTGTAAAAACAACATTCAACAAATTTAGATTGCAAGGTTATAATGATATCACGTTTCAATGTGTTAAATAAATAACTCATGGTTTTATGATTAAAAGTGCAACCACACAGTGAGGACTTAAACGTTCCAACGACTTTATTTTACCATCACTGATTGTGTGTTTTTGCATTTTGTGCAATATTGGTTGCAACAACATGTAGGCCTAAAGCAAAAAAAGGTATCAATAATACCAATAATCATCATAAAGTGTACCCAGCAAGAGATGAAATGGAAAGACCGTGCTCGGAAAACTTCGTGTAAAGTAGAAACAGAAATCGAGGGTGGACGAGATGAGGTTTTACTGTACATGTTATGAAAAAGAATAATTACTTTCAAGATAATCTGTATAGGTCGGTAGGACTTATAATGAATAAAACGAGCAGACCGACCAATTTAGACAAAGATGATAGGCAAAAATACGCATAATATAAAATTTCTTGTTACATCAATACCCTTTTCCATAATAAATTATTCACTATTTTTAAAGCAATAATGAATTCTTAATCGGTCACCAAAGTGAATAAGTGGTTCAGTGCTCCACCCAATGGAGTTCAGCAGTGTCTTTCAGCTATAAATAGAACGGTAGAAGTTGCACTCTTATTCCGGTACAGCTCGGACAATATGGCGCCCTCCACCGATGTACTGGTTCGTATACCTGGTCTTTGGCGATCTCCCATTCTGACCATTGGTTCGAATGAGGTTGTTCATTTCCAATGAGTACTGTGCCGATCCTGCTTTGGTCCTACTGCTGCACATTCGACTCACGTGGTTCTTCCCTGGTTTCCGTTTCAAACAGGATATCAACAGAGAGCGATAACTCCGACCACTGAAAGCGTACACGAAAGGGTTAATGGCAGAGTTGGAGTATGAGATACACAGGCAGAATATGGAGAAGTTATAGTACGACCAGTCAATCTCAGTCGCGCTGGTGGCCGTCTTGAACAGCGCCACCAAGTGTACGGCGTGGATCGGCCCCCAGCAGATGCCGAAGAGAATGACGACCAGAAGAGTCATGCGCGTTATCTTCCACCTGCGCTTCCTCTGCGTCTGCGTGGATGACGTCACGATGAGGTACTTACTCCACACCTTGCGCAGAATCCGGAGGTAGCAAAATGTCATGACGAGGAACGGAAACACGTAGAGGACGATGACGGCGTAGAAATGGTAGATTCTACTGGCCGTGATGTTCACAAAGTTCGTGCCGCAGAAATAGCCGTTGTTGGGTTCGGACACTTGTTCGTAGTAGATCGCCACCGGCACGTGAAGTAAAAACGAAGCTATCAGAAAATAAAGTGTAACAAAAGGCAGATTAGTTTCATTGGTTGAAATTGAAACTACATATAATGCCCTTGAGTATAGTTTAAGTAAGCTATTTGTAGGGCCAAAATATCCCCAGCCGTCGATTTCGCTAAACTCTTTCTAACTTAGGATTGGTCTCATGACGTAGGGTGAGTTATGTTCCGTATTTCATAGACATTAAGACGCATTGAACCAATCCTAAGTTAGGACGGGACGTAACTCATCCTAACTCGAGATTGTATTAATCCTAGCATTTAGTGAAATCGGCTGCAGTATACAAACAATGATGCCAAGTTTGATAATATTTTGGTAACACTATTTCGAATTGTACGCGTCGATTATACTGCTTATGCATTTATGGCTTTCCATCGAGTTACAACCTCAGTCTGCAGAACCTCGGGCTGTGAAATAGTAAATGAGAGTCTATATTATTATACTTACTTAGCCATATGACGATGTTAATACATGTAGTCCGGCGTATCGTCCTAGCATGAAGTGACCGCATAGGGTGAAGTATGACCATATAACGGTCTATTGTCATTGCCATGATGGTGGAACATGAGGCTTGCACTGACACCTGTTGAACAATGAAAGTTATGTTATTATTGACAGGGAAGAGTAGTGTTTTAATAGTTAACGGTCTTATGACCCGCTCTGCGAAAATGACCCTTTTGTCACAAAGTTTTAATGTGAAAACATGAAAAATATGAGAATTAGCTAGTGGGTCATTAATAAGTGTCAAATCACCTAAATATAATTTGTGTATAGATAATATAACACTTTTGGCTTGCTTTTAAGCTCCACTTAGAGTTGCCCTACTTGCCTATTTCTATGAAAAGTACATGTACATTACATACATGTACAAACGTATGTTTGTACAAATATCATGATTTTGCTTGGGGAACAACTGTAGCCTTGAAAGTGAAACACCTTCACGTGAAACACCTATTTAAATTTCATACATTATGCACACAACGTTTGTATTCATTTTATGTAAACCATTCACGCTCATAGGATTTGAGAAAAAAACACCATACTGAAAGCATAACACGGCCTGAATTTTCTCGTCTTGCGGTACTGATTAATACTGCCGCCAAACACCTCGCTAACACCCTCTCGTGTTTTTTTATTTTTTTATTATGTTTTATTCACAACCAGGGGCTTTGTTGATCAAGTAGAACAAATATATATATTTGTTTTATATTTTGTTTTGACAAATCGACATCCGGTGTCTCCACTCGCCCTTTAGACACGCCCGACGCTGTCTCGCGGTAATTTGATGCATAGAACGTGCCAGTCGGTTACATACAAAACATTCATTTTGTTTGGCTGTATTATTAATAAACATTGAATATCTTTTTCAGATCATTCGATCTGGCCGCCATTTTCACCAGGACCCAGTTTCATAGACCTTCTTAGCAAAAAAAAAAAACCAAACAAACAAACAAACAATAGAAAACTAACTAAATTAAAATTATGCTAACCAGTTAAAGGCAGTGGACACTATTGGTAATTACTCAAAATAATTATTAGCATAGAACCTTTCTTTGTGATGAGTAATTGGGAGAGGTTGATGGTCTAAAACATTGTGAGAACCGGCTCCCTCTGAAGTGCCATAGTTTTCGAGAAAGAAGTAATTTTCCACGAATTTGATTTCAAGACTTCAGATTTAGAACTTGAGGTCTCGAAATCAACCATCTAAATGCACACAACTTTATGTAAAAGGTGTGTTTTTTCTCTCATTATTGTCTCACAAGTTAGATGACCGATTGAGCTCAAATTTTCACAGGTTTTTTATTTTATGCATACAAATTATGTTGAGATACACCAACTGAGAAGGCTAATCTTTGACAATTACCAATAGTGTACACTAACCGTCCACATACCATGTCACAATAATGTTCAACTTGTGACTGGTATCCTGCCCATCATGCATATGGAAAAAGCCTAACCAAACGAGCAAACGAAATATATTACGCTTCGCTAACTGCAACCCCCGAGAATAACAGTTTGTGTTGCGAAACAAATCCTATAGACCGATCCAACGCGTACTGGTCGCGCAAGTGTTTAGCACCGTGCCATTGCTGGGGTGTACATGTGCCCAGTTTTGTGCACAAAGACACGAGGATATCATGTTTCTTTTTACTCTTTATGCAAATTAAATGTTTTCCTCAACGAGTAACACAATTTCCTTAACAGGACACCATGATAGACGAATGTTGATAACAAATATTTCACAAAATTTAAGCCGAATCATCTTGAAAAAGGTGCTTGTCTTAGGCGAGTTAGGGGTCAAAGAGGCAGAAACTGCATAAAAATGTCGCTAAAATGCATCACATTGGCAAGGTATTTTGTCAGAATTTCAGTTGTTTACTTTCTGCTTAATTTTAAAAACTTATCAAGAATGTAGTACGTTGTTATATCAAGCAGATCAAGGAAATTTCATAGATTATCAAGGAAGACATTCAATTCCCATAAAAAGTGAAAAGGAAATCGATTTTCTCATGTCTTTGTGCACAAAACTAGGCACAAAGACACCCCAGCAATGGCGCACAGCGCATGGCGGCGCCCAGCACGCGCGCCTGGATCGGTCTATATTAACTGGTGCTGATTTATGACGTCATTGCTGATGACTCATCAGTAACTTAGCGTGTCAACATTGCTGACGACACATCTGTGCCAGAATCGTAAATATAACATAAACATAACCTTCAGATAACAGACTAAATGACGGTGAACCCGTTGAATCCATCACTCTGACGTCTTGTCTTGGGAGGTTATTTTTTAATCACGTGATGCAGTCTAGGAATATAGGCCAAATTGGGAATCAACCGTACGTGTACGATATGACAACACGCAGGTGCACGAAGCCGTAGTCAATGAATGGTGTTGACTCTTTTACGATGCTCATTTTGACGATCCAAAGTTGTGACGTCAAATATAAGTTGTGTGCACAATTTCTTTGTATTATGATTTTACTTTTGGTAATGGCTAAAAATAGTGTTTAGCACAATCTTACTTGGCAAATAGCAGTGATAAAAGGCAGACAGATCGGCAAAATAGAGCATCAACTGTACGTGTACGATAACAAGAAGCCATAACCAGTTGACTCTCCAAGTTATGACGTCAAATACTGCATTGAACTGTGTGCTAAATTTCTATATAATTTCGTTTCCCGAAATGATAAATGAGCGTTGTTTGGTCTCCTCCAGTTGAAATCGCCATTCAGTGTCACTTTAAAGGTACACTATTGGTAATTGCTGAAAATAATGTTGAGAATACAATCTTACTTGGTAACAAGCAGTGACAAAAGGCAGGGTAGGTCAAATAGTGCATCAACCGTATACGACGACAACACACAGGTGCAGGAAGTCGTACGGCGTTGACTCTCTTACGATGCTCATATTATTGACGACTCCAACGGAGCTCTGAAAATGCCATCAGGCGTATCGAGATCTTGAGATAATTCATCACAGGATGATGACATCATAAACGTATAAGATGTCGACATCATGAGATAAATCATCACATGATGTCGTCATCTTACGCTTATGATGTCATAATTCCGCAGTAAATTATCTCAAAGTATCAACAACTCGGATGGCACTTACAAAGCTCCGTAGATTCCAAGTACGCCAAATGTTGTGAATAATTTATGTACTATTTGGTTTTCCTGGTAGTTCAGCAAAGGGCAGGTTGTTCCGGTTTAAATGGCAACGTGTTAGAGCATTTTTTTTTCTCCTCCATTTCAAATCGTCATTCAGTTTCACATTAACCTTTGTGAGTCCATATTATTACATATGTACTGTTAAAATGCCACAGGGTATATATATCAGCAGCAGTACAGGGAAACGTGTCTACATCACTTGCAATGTTGGTTTCATACTGTTTCCGAAGCTAATAACCTTTCCTGATGTTGTAGACACAGTTAAGCACATATTAAAGCAACAAGTCAATAAATATCTCTTTAAATGCTAATGTTTTTAAAAATAATGTGAAATCGTAAAATGTGTGTACACAACAGGTTGTTATTATAGTAGCTTCTGACGCTCAGCGAGCTTCAACAAGTATTTTCCTGCAAGATATATGAGTGACTACGTTTGGATTATGAGACCTACTCCTTTTACATAGCAACATGAAACGGTTTATTAGTTGCTGTGGCGCAATATACTGCCAAACAAGTGTTTTATAACTAGAAAGCCAGTCTAATTAGAGTCATACTGCCTAAAGGTTTATATGGACCATGTCATTTCAGCTTGGGATATATTTCACCTGTTTCTCGAGAATTAATTTAAGAAAAGTGTTTTTATGTTTAAAAGGTTTGATTGGTGTAAAGGTAACGTTATCAGATTCGTGTCTGTCTTTGTGTATGCGTAGGAGATTTGAATTTCGCGCGAATTTGGGAATACGCGACGTTGAATATGGCCACCTATAATTTGCCGAAAAATGGCAGGCAGAATAAAGAAAGAAACACTCAATTTAGTTAATGTGTACAACCACTGTCTGCTTTCTCAGCACATTAATGATGCATATGATCAATCGTTGTGCGCTACAGCTCTTTGAACATTATAACCCCTCCCCTCTCACACTGTATGCAGGACATTATAAGTATGGGCTCGTTTTAAGTGCCGACGACGGGGAACCTATAACGAAAGAAACACAGCCACTAGAACGCTATGTTGTTCCGTTCAACAAACACCTGCTTTCGTAGTACATTAATTATGCATAGCATACACACCAATCGAGTTCTCAATTCTCTTGAATGTTTCCGCCCTCCCCCCTTTCACATTGTTTTGACACTAAGGATCATCTGTTTGGACTCGTCTTAAGTGCCCACGGAACATTAAACCAGACATATAGACCAGACCAATTCCTTCTTGCAGCAGCGTTTTGAACAGTCTCACCTACATCAACACCAACCCCAACCCCCGGGGACACATGTGTAAATTAATAGTTGTGATAATTTTGAGGGATTGATTTACTGTGCAAATGATAACCACTTTTCATCAGTCGATCTGTGTAAAGCTCGCCCGTTGGCGAATTATCGGCTTTTAAAAAACACAGATCTGTAACTACCACTGAGAGAGACGCCGTTTGAAAGCAGTTTAATAAGAAGAAAAACATGTTTGGCGTCCTCACTTTCTAAAATAAAAAATGGAAGGAGGGCCTTTTTTTAGTTTTTTTTTTGTTTTAATGGCCGCTTTAAACATTTTCATAAACAACCGTCTGGCCTATAAAACAAATTCGTCTGAGATAAATATAAATATGTATCCGTTAAAAAACAAAAATCCGAACAAGTCATTAAAAGGACAAAAGAAGAAGAAGAGGCGGCCACTCAAAATAAAGCAAGCAGGGACCATAAAACATGTTTTTTTTTTTACTTGGCCTTGGGGGCATTTTTATGGTATTTTATGCTAGTCGCATAATTGCAAAATTAGTATTCAGGGGGTTGTCCCCCTCTCACTTGAAAAAAAAAATCCAGAGAAGCACCGACCGGAATGCAGGGGGTATAGATGGTATATAGGAACGTGACGCCATAGGCAGTCAATCGGCCGTGACTAGTGATAAGTGTCTCATAGGAATTCATTTTCAGAAGAGACAGACGAAATGGGTCTGCATTTGAACTTCGATTAATCACCAGAACTTGTGTCCGTATTATTAGACAGGCCCGCGGGCGAATAATATCAAAGCGATGAGATGAGAGTTAGCGAGAAAGACCCTTTTCGAAACCACGGCTTCGGCTCCGGAGTTGTTGGAAATTTCGCGTGCTTTGCGCACGTGCTCAGTCAGGACTTCAGACGAGATAACGGAGCCTGACGCCGAATCCAAAGTCAAAGCCGTGGATTCGAAAGGCCCTTTTCGAATCACGGCTTCGGCTTTGGATTCGGCTTCAGGCTCTGTCCTCTCGCCTGAAGCCCTGCGCGTGTACACAAAGCACTAGTCAAAACAACCGCGGGGTCAAGCTACAATCCCGGCCATATCTCGTTGGGCCCCCCTGCCCCCTTTCAATGTGGTTCCATTTGCCGACTGTGTTCTGAGTTACAGTCAACATTGAGCGGGGCGGGGGGGGGGCAAATGTTTTGAATGTGAATGTGAATGTGAATGGGAAGTGCACAGGGAACTGATGTATCAGGAAAGGGTGGCCCAAGCATTTTGGCCGGGATTGTCTGAGTGTTTTTTTTTTCAATTTTTTAACATGCAAAGAACGCTTTGAAAAGATAATGAAAGTCCAATCAAAGTGAATGTCTATTTAGCGGTGAGTATAGGGCGTGAAAAACAAAATGGCATTTAAAGTGATGATTGTAGCTTGAGGCGAATCCAAAACCGAAGCCGTGGATTCGAAAAGGACCGTAGATAGAAAGAGAATGGTGGAGACGGTGGACTATCTACAATACGGATTATTATAAGGCTGTATTGAGTCTAGATGTCAGACACATTACGGTCGTTCAAGCTACGTGTATAGTTGCTTCTCTTTTTTTTAATTTGATTAAACTATATTGACCGGCATGCCCACAATCGTTAGGCTAAAATACCGTAGGGATAATGTTACCTTCTTGGCAGAGGAGAATCGACGGGAGTGACCTTAATGCTGGGGTGAGAAGAAGGGAGGGGGTGCTCAATAAAGACTACTAAACAAAACAACTTTAATATTATTTGCTTAGCCAAAATAAGCAGGATACCATCCACAGGATGTGGACGTGGCATTGTATTTTTTTCTGGTAACCTTATTCTGGTAATCATAATTTTTGTGTGCTTAGCTACGTTTTTGTGCTTAAAGACAGTGGACACTATTGGTAATTGTCAAAGACTAGCCTTCACAGTTGGTGTATCTCAACATATGCATAAGATAACAAACCTGTGAAAATTTGAGCTCATTCGGTCATCGAATTTGCGAGATAATAATGAAAGAAAAACTCCCTTGTCACACGAAGTTGTGTGCGTTAAGATGGTTGATTTAGAGACCTCAAATTCTTAACTTGAGGTCTCGAAATCGAATTCGTGGAAAATTACTTCTTTCTCAAAAACTATGGCACTTCAGAGGGAGCCGTTTCTCACAATGTTTAATATCATCAACCTCTCCCCATTACTCGTCACCAAGAAAGGTTTTATGCTAATAATTATTTTGAGTAATTACCAATAGTGTCCACTGCCTTTAAGCAGCTCTATGAAACTGTGCCCTGAGTGATATAGCGCCTTTGCATGAGCTGACGAATACTGAATGCTGTTGACGATTATTATTTTTCTAGTCGTCTGTGAATCACCCACACCTAGGGAACACTCCAGGGGCACATACAAGTTTGTTCTCCCCTGAAAGCGAACGGAGATGTGATCTAGCTCAACCATTCGACGCATGTTCCTCAACAAGAGTAGAACAAGATGTCGATGTTTTAACCTTTGAAATTCCCTCTAGGCGAAGTTCTTTTTGTATTCTCTCTCTCTCTGTCTATGTCTCGATGAAGCGTGTTATAGTCACACGTGACTGTGGAGAGCAACAATAAAAGGCCCCCTCGTGGCATGGTATATCCATCAACTCCCCTCAGGTGTTTTTGTTCTCTTCAGCATATAGACCGAAGGGAACCAATGTAATGGAACCAATATGCTGACCGATATAATAGTGTTGTTGTTTTTTTTGTCAGAAGAACTGATGCATTCTCTAGTGGATATATTACTATTGGCAAATAACTGCATTAGTCGCGACTGGATTGTTTTGTTTTTTATTTGATGGACCGGCTCGTTGTTTTAGTTTAGTTTTGGTTTTATTAGACTTTACACTGGCATAAACATATTTTTCAATGTTGAATGACTTCTCGTTAAATACATGAACCATTGGCTTTCCTAGACGGTTAACAACACAAATAGTTAATAAAGGAAGAAGTAATTTGAATATAAACATTATTTTTATTATTCAAATTGTTTAACATTGAATATAAATAAACATTTTCCCAAATAGTGAAGGTTATTGCTACAATGTAAATGTGCTTAAAAAAAAGAAAAAAAAAGAAAAAAAAGGGCAAAGGGAACAATTGTTCTATTGCAAACACCAATTGAGCTCAAATGTCCACATGTTTGTCATTTTATGCATAAGTCGGGACACACCAAGTGAGAAGATTTGTCTTTGACAATTATCAATAGTGTCCAGTGCTTTTAGTTCAAGAATCACTTGAAACTGGTGGAAGATGCAGAAGGGTTTGCGGCAAAAAACCCATAATGACATTAATGCAGAGCACGCGGAACGGCGCTGCCTGGCGTTTGGCACCACCGGGTGGCTAAATCTTTTTTCCCCAAACGACATTGCAATGATTTGGTAAAAAGAGCAGACCAATTTCATTATGACGTAATTTTGACGGAAAGAACCGATCACAATGGCAAGAAAACAAATATTGCAATGTCGTTTTGAAAAGAAAAAAATCGCCACCGGGTGACCGCTGACTAGCTTCACACTAATTTTGGCCTGGTTAATGAGAGACTAAATAATTTTTATAGGACCATGTTTCATATGATATTCTCTATTAAAGAACTGTTCCTGTTAGAGGAACACAAGTTCGATGACCAATCGAGCCTATTATTTTTATAAGTTTGTTGGGACACATCAAGTTAATACAGGTTTTCTCGGTCAATTTCGGCAAATGAACAGCCAATTTAACCACCAAGCTATTCTATTTCGCGCGAAATCGAATGCTACTGAAAAGGGTCATTCGATTTCGTTTTATGATTAGTCAAATGTAATGTTGTGTCATTCGAATTAACAAAATAATCATTCAATTTAACAATTCATCAAAGCAGCATTCAAATTCACAGACTCTTCTTGAGGCGTTTGTGTCACGAAAAGGAATGACGATACGCTAAATTGAACAGAGTGCTAAAGGAATGTGACTCGACTCAAAACGAAATTGAATGGCCGATATCTGAATTTGAAACGCAGTAACAACTGGAGAGGCAAAACAGCTTTAATTCGAATGCATGAAAATGAAATTGACTGCTCATTTTTCTGAATTTGACCGAGAAAACAGTCACCCAATCACATGTCCATGCCTTTAAATGTCAACGTAAATAGGAAACAAATCCAACCCCTGGTGGTAAGTTGCGCTACCCACGCATGTCAAAATACTGTCATGCGCATTATACGGTTGCGCGCATTGTAAAGCTGAAGTAAAACTACCAACTAATCCAACAACAAATATAGGTGATGTTTGAAGCTATGCATGCTTTGAAGATTTAGAATAATCAACAAAATAGAAGTAGCTTTTTGGATTATACCATATTTAACAATTCTCTTTGAGGGAGTGTTGGCTCTGAAAAGATCCGACTTTGTATTGACGTTTCGAACAGTATACCCTGTTCGTCTTCAAGAGAAAAAAAACAAGACCAGAGATTGTTTGAAACGTCGAGACCAAAACCGGCTCCTTTCAGAGCAAACACATTCCTAAAAGAGAATTATGGCGTTTTGTATCAGCAAGTAATTTTATAGTTAATTCGTAACACCACAAATACATATGCAAAAGTAATAGGCTACGTACGTACGAAACACCAAGTCGTACATGTACGTACGGTTTTAAGTTGTACGTAAGAGAAACATGTCACCCTAAAAAAATCCTACTCTTGTGCGTGGTGTCTAAAACAAACATCATAACGGTGTTTGACAACCATCAAAAGTTTGCAATTTAATGAATTGCGTACCCACTTTCATAATCGATTTACACGGTTTATGAGTGAATTTCCTATGATATCATCGACAGTCTTATTGTATTTCACAGTTTAACCCAATTCTTTGCGGTCAGAAATGACTCCTTGTAAAATGTGTAAAGATCTCGAAGACATTATTAGTAATGCATGTCTGAGCCTCTTACACCGATTTAATTTAGTCCACTGTTAATAAACCCAATATATCAAGGTAACCCGCAAGGCAGCGAGTAGGCCGCCGGCTAAACAATAGCCATGCCAATTAAATGCCGACCATAGGTGAATAACTCTTACATTACATGTCAACATGATTTGCATCCAAATGTTTTTTTTTGTTTTTCATTCCGCGAATCGTGTTTAACAGTGAGTTCAACTTACTCCGACTAGAATGTTACAGGGTCCCATTGGCTGATTTCAACGCCTACACACATCAATCGAAATACATTGCAAGTCACACTGCGATCCGGCAAAATGTTATTCCCCTGTTTTACTGCAGCGAAACGGCCCCTGAAAATAACTTTAATGGGGGAACACATAAACAAAAATCACTACACACCCAAACCCTATCAACAACAACACCACCATACCATTTACACTAGAACATTTGGGTGTTAAAATCGGCACCATGGCTGTTGGGTCATTTATATACCGAGGAGGGGGATAACAAATTACACAGCAGAGTGTTAAAATAACACCGTTGTAATGGTTTTGGCCAAAATAAGTGTTATTTCAACAAATTATTGCGTTAAATTTGATTATGTTTTGGCATCGACAAAATTGATAGTACAATTTCAACAATCCAGTTTTCGCAGTATATATAGGAAGTTCTGCAGTATAAACACTTCGAGGTGCGTGTCGTTGAGCCCTTCGGACTGAGTGATTTTGTGTTATACTTCAGATTAAATAAAACGTTCGAAATGAGAAAAAAAAGAAAGAAAAAAAGAGCCCCATGAGCCATATCCATTGATAAGTTTATGAAGTGATTTATATTAAATTAAAGACTAATATATTCCAAATGTCACAATAGTTTGGAAGCACTGACACACTCGCACTTAAATGGTGAATCAAATTAACTGCATCTCAAGTTTGTCTACATTTGCATAATATACGAAGGAGATAAACATTTACACCAATTCTAAACCCTCGACCATTCATTACACGTACTCGGCGCTCATCGAATGCATTTTCAATTGTGACGTTCCAAAGCAATTTGGATCATTTAGTTTCGTCCAATTAAGATGATCCTCTGAAACCAGAGTCACCTCGTCTATAATTTCACTGATACCTCCACATTGACATTCCGTTGGTAATCAAACCAGACTTAGCCATTTACAACGGGCGGTATATTGAAATAATGAAATCTCTTCAAACAGTCTGAAAACGGGTTTGGGATGTGCTAACGGTAATGCCTTGGGAGTCGGTTAACAGCAAGATGTAGGTCTATAAACTGGACAGTTGCTCTTCCATTTATTGTTAATAGTTTGGCAGGTTCTTTTCTTTATATAATACGAAGAACCCCTTAAATGCAAACTGCAGCCTTAAGCGACAATTAAAAGCATACCATCCCTTCCGCCAAATCCGTACGGACAGACGAAATTCCCGCTCTTTGCAAGTCACAATGGGATGCTGACATTTCAGACCTTTTACCATTCTTTTTTTTGTATCTTCTTCTCAGTTGCTGTATTATATATATATATATATATGGCTGTTATTGTTCCGTTTCTTTCTGGATCCTTTCCTTAATCCCTTTCCCCCCTCTTTTTCTATAAATGGATATGTATTTGTTTGTACTTGTTTTATGCCTCTGAAGAATGTCCGGATTGGATCGAAAGCTAAGGCCATCTACCCTATTCATTTTATATAAATATATATATAAATAAAATTACCGGACAATTATTTCCCAATTTGCAGAAGGAAAAACGATAGTAGGCGAGCTTGCTACCCTCTCGTATATTCTTGAAGCACCATATTCAATACTTGTTTAAAGTGGGAGTGCGACTTTGGTGTATAGTGTTGCACGTGTTAGCAAGACTGATATATACTATTGTATTTCCAAGGAGGAAAAAAAAAAGACTGTTGGAGAGAAACGGAGACTTCGGGTCGATGCCAGAGTCGCCACTGATGCCTACGGGTTTTTTACCGGGGCCCGGGCTCGACTCAGAGCCATAACCCAATTGCCAACCCCTGGAACGGTCTAGTTTATCTCGGTTGGTCGTCCTCTGATTTTCGTAGAGATGTTGGGGATCGTTGCTCTGACCTAGTTAAGGTATGTGAATTCAACTGGCTGCTGCTATCGAGAACACATTAATTATTGTCGAGGGCTTTTCACACAAAGGCTCTGTTCTGTTGGCTTATAATGCAGAAATAATCAAATTTATGGAAAGAATAAGGCTTCTGAGTGTGCTTTGCTGTTGTACTTTTATAAACTTTTCTCAGAAGAGAACACTAGTTTCCTTCATAAATTTCTTTGCAAGATAAATGGACACAAAATAAATTTTCCCACAACATTTGAAAATTAAATAAGATTACCTCTTTGTTCAAAGTTTTCTTTTCACTCTACCGTGTTTGTGATAACTTGTTGTATCAGACTCGGACCTCGTGAAAAAAAACAAAATCCAATGACTTCCTAAAACTCTGATTTTCTATAAACTTTCCCGGAAATTTTACAACATCATCGTTATAGCTAACAGGCATAAATCTTCCGTGCTACATGGGTTCGATTTCTATTCTTGGCACGTATTTCCTTTTACAAGATACTAATTGCTTTGGCCTTCGGTTGGGACATTCAGTTGTAGGTG
Organism: Asterias amurensis; assembly: GCF_032118995.1. Taxonomy (NCBI): domain Eukaryota; kingdom Metazoa; phylum Echinodermata; class Asteroidea; order Forcipulatida; family Asteriidae; genus Asterias; species Asterias amurensis. The sequence continues at coordinate 7,565,120 of NC_092656.1, forward strand.
CCGTGCACGTGGAATAACTCAGAACACTTGTGGACAAATGGGAAGAACAGACCAGTGGGTTCGAGTCCCAGTCACGGCACTTTTGTCCTTTAACAAGATACTTATTGTTTTGTCCTTCGGATGGGACATTAAACTGTAGGTCCCGTGCACGAGAAAGAACCAATTAAACAAAACGTCTTGAAAGAGTACGGGTTAACCCCGGTGTTTCTGGTTCATATCAAGCCCGCTTGTTTAAAGGTCTCCTCGGGCTTGCGAGATACAGTGATTATGGAATTAAGTTTGCTGGAAGAGTATGGACTTACTCTGGTGTTTCAAGATGTTTAAAGATGTATGTCAGATTTTTGGCCCCAAACATTTAAAAATATATTGTTTTAAGTGAATGGTATTTCAAAGAGTATCATTCGCTCTAACGAAACCAAGTTTAACTTTTACTTTTATTGGTAAGGAACCATGACAAAAATTTAAAACGTTTCTTATAATACACATAATAATTGGTCACGTGATTGTCGGGATCTCGACAAAAACTAACTTTGAGCACTTTATTTCACTGCTACTAATAATTGGCGGACTTTTTCGAGCAATGGCTCAAATGAAAGCTTGTAACTTTCTCGACCCCAATCAAAATACCTATTGAATTTTAAATCAATATTTTTGGGCCAAATCGGCAAAATTACTGACATAGCATCTTTCTCAGGCTTCCGAACAACTGTGATTTAGGTTCACTTAGGAGGTTCTTGGTTTAAAAACCCAACAATGTATAACTGCCGAACATTCCTATCTGCATAGTACGTACAACATCTCCAATTGAACCGTTCTGATTGGATGTTGAAACGATCAATTCACTTTCTATGAACACGATCATATGTCATTTCAAAATCGATATTCTTCGACTGGGTACACATATTATTTCAAAATATTTGTAGAAAACGAAATCATTCAATTGCGAATCAAATGTAGCTCAACTATATTGTATTTCACATGACAATACAATAGTCCGTGCATAAATCTTGCCTGCCAACAATAGATAAGTACACACGTTTGTACAAACAAATCGGTTTCTTCTCAGTTTCGCTCGAAGATGTGCACAACTATTGTGTATTCCATCTTAAAAAAGAAAAGGAAAAACCACCATTGAATACCCAACACAAAACGTGGATAGTGTTGTTCTGTTTGTTGAAGGCAATACAAAATGAAATTTAATGTGATGAAAATAGACACCTAGGGGAATAAGAACGGTAAATAGGTAATCAGCCCACCGGGGGTCCTGGGAAGTGTGTCCACTCAAAATTAAGATGTAAACTGATAACCCCACCCAGCTACCGAGACGTACGTGCCAAAACAAATAACATCATCCCCTCCCAATAAGAAAGAAACACTAAATTTTTGAATTGTCCAGAGAAGGAAATACGATCTTTCCCTTAAATGCCTCCAACAAAGTCCAAGAATAATTGCGATATCAGTCAGCATTCATTCGAAATGAAATGAAAACAGACGCAGCCATAAAATGAATTGGCAAGATCCAATTTCGTTCCACCTGACACGACTGTATCTATCTCCTTTTGAAAAGATGTTTTTAAATAATATAAAGTTACCCGTCCGGAAGGTTATATAACGTTCAAGAAAATGAAAGTTGCAAGTCCTCTGAAATTCACTGCAAAGTAGGGTATAATAAGATACCAGAGCCCTGAACAGTCTGTGCCCGAGCGGTCGAGCTTCCAGACTCGGGACACGATCGGCCCACCAATGTCATGAATAGAAAAAAGAAAAAAAAATGTAGAGTCACCAAAATGTCATTTGACTCCTGTTACGCTTTGACGAGTCCCCGTGATGTTGGCGAGTTTCGGACACACTCTGGCGTCGGGGTGAAAACGTGTTAGGTGTCCCCCGAGCTGCCCTAAATCCGTCCCACCACGCGCCTTTGCAAGTAATCCAGTAAGACGGACTCCGGGCAATGAAATCGTAACTGTTACATTCTTTTTTCTCGTACATGACAACAACAAAAAAACCGTGTCTGGGAGAACTGTTGCATTTGAATTTGAGGTTGACACACGTGCTGAAGTCATTGATGGAGCTCTCCGGAACTTAATGTTGCTCTTTTGTACTTGGTGAAATAATTCACATAGTAGTGTAGTTACCTGCAAGAGACAAGAACTTTAACGCGCAGTTTCTCTAGGAAGGATATAATCTCGCCGTACTCGACGAGCCTTATAATATTCCAGAACGGTAAGTTTCAACCCGGAGTTTATTTTGAGTTACTGAACTGAAGTTAGGAACATTACCAATCCGAGAAACCTCGCTCTGAAAACTTAACCTTAAAAGTATGTTTTTGTTTGTTTTTGTTGATCGAAAGTCACACTATGAACAGCATGTCATTGTTTCCATGTCCAATCATTGATTGGTTGCACCACGATTTACAATCTCTTAAAACGTATTGACATTATTTGACAATAATTGAAGTTTGAAAAGTGTAAACGCATACAACCAATCTTTGTTGAAGTGACAGATTCGCCCCTGGCCATCGAACACACTGGATGGTATAGCGGTTAAAACGTATGTTTATGAACGCATGTGGGAGAGGGGTTGGTGGAGATGTTGGCTGGTTGGGTTCGTAAACCCATTAACTGATGCCTCTGGATCCCCAGATCTGATATTAACAATAAAGGTTCACACCCTTTTCAGTATTTTTTTTTCGGCTGTGATTGCTCATGACGCTTACAATGATTGTCCATTTTGGAGTAGGCCTACGCATCCAATATCATACGTAATGAAACGAACTCAATTGGAGCCACTTGATTGACACACATTCCCTAAAAGCCCCACCAGAAAGCACTTGTTTGTTAGCAGTTGAAATTAAATAATGAAGCCAACAACTGTCCATTTCTTTTAAAGTCTTGTTCTACGTTTGCCTTCGGAATCAGCACGCTGGCAAGAACGCCCGTAAGCGTCGTCAACGGAAACCCCAAATTAGTCTTCATCGCAGCCGTTTAAGTACCACTGTGCGGCCTGGCAACCCGGGGCCACAGCGATAATTAACCCATGTGTTCTTTACAAAAGTATCATGAAATTTACTACGCGAGTATCTGCGAACGGGCTGTAAATTAGACTAAAAATAACCGTCGGACGGTTGGATAAAAACCGACTGCTTGCCCGATTCCAAACACGATCGACGCTCCGGTTGAGTTATCACAGTGCGGTACTGTGAATATAAACCCGTCGATAAGAATTTAAACTCAGTTTTGCAAACCATAGCTCTCCATGGCTATTGACGAGCTTCCGATTATCACGGCTTAATACTCGGCTAAATGCAACACCAATGTCTATGCACAAAATAATACGTGAAATGCAGAAAAGTCAGCGCGGAATTTGATTACATTTTGATTCCCTCGTAATCAAGTATTGCATTTCACGCTAAAGTGTTAACCTCGTCCCAAGTCGGAGGTATCTATCACGATTTTCAGAATTCTTTTGGCGGACCTATAGTATCGATACCCTTTACTCTAAAGCTTCTAATCTTCTCCAGGGAGGTGGACCTTGATTGCAACTGAATTTGCGGCTGGAAGAAAAGACAATTAAGGTGACCTGCAGGATGCAGTCGAAGATTACCAAGCTGTAAACCGAACCAGAGCAAAGATCGACAGGTGTTTAGTGAATCGTCATCAGTCTTCAATTAGAACCCACGGCTACCATGGGGGTAAGTTTTGAGCCTTTGATTCAATTCCAACGTCACTTTCAGGAGGAAAAGCTGATTCCACGTAGTTTTATCCTATCCTATTTCTTGTTCTGGACGTCTTTGTAGCATGTGTCACCATATTATAGTTATACCCGTATGCTTCTGGTTTTACTAACAAGTAATACATAATTTAACTTTGCACTTTGTTACGTCAACGTATGATGGTCCAGAAAGCTATAATACAAAGTTAAACAGGGAAAATAATCACATAAACCAGGCTGCTTCTACCGTTTCATGAAACGAGAGTCATGCGCAAAATAACAGACCCAGGGTGTTGACCCAGTGTGTTAACCCAGGCTGTTGACCCAGGGTGTTGACCCAGGGTGTTGTTGAGCAAGGGCTTATGTGAACCAGAAACATAGGGCTTCATATAACCCCATATTCCGACTTAAAATGGTATGGGTTAGTTTTTACATGCCACCACTTGTAAAGTTCCCGGTACCCTTTGTTCAATGAGACGAGACAGATGTCACGACCGGGACTCAAACCCACACTATAGCTAATCAGAAATTACAGACTCCCGGTATCGGTACCCTAACATGTACCAAAACATAATATAGGGCCCCATGGCGTCACGGGAACTAGTAAAGGTTTAACCCCATGCAGTATTACAAAATAGCAATGGTTCGCACAACCCCAAAGTAACTTGTCGCTCGTGATTTCATAAACACCCTTTTCAATTGGACGAACAATAACCCATAACCACATACAGCAAGACCAAAATTATTCATAAGAACTAACAGCACGGACTATAGTTTTACGATTCCTGAAGTCTGATAGATAATTAAAAGCATTCTTGCTCCTAAAGAAAGTAACAACGAGAGATATCTTCATGTTTACTCAACACACAGAAAAACACAATATTTCTTGATGAAACTTACAAAAACTATCTTGTAATGATGCCTGCCAAAAGCAGTGTTAGTATTTTTCGTCAGACCTAAACATGTTTGCAAATGTCAAAGCAGTTCATGTATTCTGTAAATTCGTCAGGAAAAAAGGGACTAACATGTGCCCACTGATCTGGCCAATACATGTTTTAAGCATCTCGGCTCGGAGACTTTCAAGTTCCAATGTAGTGTTTCACAACCGGCACATTTTACACTCGGTACTTCGACGGCCCGATACTTATTACACCCGCGTGTAATAAATAAAACTTAATAATTTGAGAGAGAATTTACCTCTTACTACGTTACTTCAAATGGAGCCGTTTCTCAAAAACATTACTATCAACAGCTTTCCTGTACTCGTTACCAAGTAAAGTTTTGTGCTAACAATTAGTAGTTTGAGTAATATCCCAATAGTGTCCAGACTGTGCATTTAAAGAACAGCACCACAATAACGGGCCACGTACTCTTATTTATACTATCTCGCTGGTATGTTACTGTTGTTTAACTTTATGAGCAAGGCAGTTCCAATTCCGATATTTCAGCTGAAAGTCAGCCTTGGTTTAAAAGGATTAGGAAATGTATCTCCATGGTCGCACTTGAGATGGCTTTCACCGTTGTCAGATTCTATAGACTCTTGTTAAATATTAATTTTTTATAAATACAAATTAGCTGTTGCAAACTGCTTACCAACCTGAGTACCTAGTGTATATACAACAAAACTTAATGGCATGACGTTTAGACAACAACATCGAAGGCTCTTCCGTTGTCAGATTGTTGTCAGATATATACACTTTGAGAAGTTGGATTTATCTGCTGCAGTCTGCTTACCAGTCACAGGACAAATTGTATAATTGCAAACAATATAGACAATGGCCTGACTTTTTGACACTAGTGTATCTTTTACGAAGGCTTTACAGTTGTCAGATTGTTTTCAGATACATATTTTGAGAAATTAGAATTAGCTGTTGCAAACTACTTAACAACCAAAAGGACCTACAGTGTATGGTATTACTGCAAACATTATGTTAAGTGTCCGACGTTTCGACACTAGCATAGTCTCTTGTAGAGTGTCATGGCCGAGTGGTTAAGTTCCGGTGCTAAGTCACGATGGTTTGGGTTCGAATCCCGGTCGGTAGACTTGTGTCCTCCAGCAAGTTAAACTGTTGCCCAGGCTGTATACTCGCAATGGAGCTGAGACACATTAAAAAGGGATGTTATTGACCCTATGACCAGGGCACTAATGTAAAGCGCAATGATACAGTTATTGTGAAATGAGCTATATACAAATTGTTGTTATTATTATTATTCCAAGGCTTACCCGTTGTCAGATTGTTGTCAGATATTTATATTGAGAAATTAGAATAAGCTGTAATTGCAAACTGCTTATCAATCAAACGACCCATGGTATAATGCTAACAAATAAAATAGTTAATGGCCCGACGAAAATAACGTATCAGAGTTTTTTTCAAGGCTTCTACTTGTCAGATTGTTGTCAGATATACATTTTGAAAAGTTAGAATTAGCTTTTGCAAACTGCTTACCATCAAAAAGGTCCTTTGCCGTTGTGAGATTTTTTTCAGATATATATTTGAGAAATTAGAATAATCTTCTGCAAACAATGACCTATGGTATTAAAACAAAAACTAGCTAATGGTCTGACGTTTCGACATTAGCAGAGGCTCGTTCAAGGCTTTTCCGTTTCAGATTGTTGACATATATATATATATTTTGTCTACACGTCTACACCTTTCCTCAGTGGATGTTTCTCAAGGATTCCATGACAACTCTACTCTGGTGTTAATCTGTAATACCTCTTGGCGCTGTAACATACACTCCAGTAGCACCTGTCACTGATATCCAATTCTAATTCGAGAGTCTAACTCTTCCAGCTATAAAAAAAAATCATCATTATGAATTTTTCGTCGGGATTATGAGGCCAGCCTTGCGAGAATTGCGTATTATTTTGTAACATCTATACATTTTTTGCATAATTGAAGGTAATCGTTTGAATATCACTCATACAGCATGAATAGTAAAACACAGCAATTTTCGACAGTGTATAAGCATTTTATGAACCATTTCACATATTATTGTGGTTGCGGAACAAAATACCATCATATCCCCCAACATTTTAGTTCGATAAAGGTTAATGCTGTGTATTTCAATTAAACACATTTCTCCTGCATGAATTAAACCGCCCCGGATTTGCGGCGATATTTCAAGAACGCTGGTTGTATTATATATTTCTACATTTGTAAACAATTAAAGACACAGTGGACACTATTGGTAATTGTCAAAACCAGTCTTCTCAATAGGTGTATAACAACATACGCATAAAATAACAAACCTGTGAAAATTTGAACTTAATTGGTCGTCGAAGTATCGAGATAAAAAAGATATTTCTGATAATTCATCTGAGACCTGAAAATTCAATTCTGAGGTCTCGAAATCAAATTCGTGATTTTTTTTTTCTTTTTCGAAAACGTTTTGTACCACCAACAGCTCCCCATTACTCATTACCAACTAAGGTTTTATTTATGCTAATAATTATTTTGAGTATTTACCAATAGTGTCCACTGCCTTTAAGGATTAAAACAACGAGAAGTTCCAAGAACGAAATGTATTCGGGAAGAGCAATATTCAGAAACGTCTTCCCTCATCTTATGCATTGACGTCTAGGGTCCGCATTTAGCAATATAGACAACTTTAGTTTGGAACACGCTGGAACTTATAGCGATGCCATAAGCTCTTGAAATGTTTCTCGAATCCCCCCTGTAAAATCTACGTCAATATTACCACCAGCTCTAACCAAAACAAATCCACAAATCCCCACATTTGTCGGACTCAGCCCGCAACCAATCATTGTTAAGTCCATTAAATCCAAGCCAAATTACCACATCAATTTGAGGATGTTGTCAATTATCTTTTATGTATGTTGTACTTATGGTTATCGTTTTTTTCCCGATGTTGTGACAAACTTAAGTCATCAAATCACAGACACCAACTTCAATCACAAAGCCATTTCCCAGAGATGATTGATTTCAGATTAAGGTTCAGGTTAGGTCACAGTATGACCGACAAAAAAAAATGTCTGGAATGACTTCATATTGGCTGTTCATGACATTATTTTGTCGTAGTTCAGACTATGGGCTTGTATGCTTTCGTCTCGATTATACACTGCACAAAATGTGGCGAAAAACCTCCCCAAAAACACAGTTTATAGATTTGAACTTACACTTACACTTACAATTTGATGGGAAATGGTAGGCTATCCCTTTAAAGTCACCTGGAAGTGGTATTTTTTCAAAATAAAGCTTTTGTCACTAATATATGTGTTTTGATGAGTGGAATGTTAATAAACAGTTAACTAAGGTTTTAAAAAATCAGTTATTATGTTATTTACAAATTTAAGAGTAGACCCCGACCTGAGAGGGCGCTGTTCGTGACGTCAATCGAGGCAGACTTTGCCTGTAATGCGCAAAGTAAACACAATTGCAAAGTACATGTACGGACCAAGTCGTGAGATTGTACGTTTAAAAAAAAAAAAAAAAAAAATCACGACTTGGACGTACATGTACTTTGCACGTGTGTTTACTATACGCATTGCAGGCAAAGTCTGCCTCGATTGACGTCACAAAAGGGATAGGCGGAGTCAGCCCCCCAAACAACTTTATATATATTTTTTAACATATAAATCGTGACAAACAATTACTCAAAAAAATGTTTTATTGTTCGTAAGCATATACTCTTGTGTTTGAAAGAAAACAAAATCTATTTCCAGGTTACTTTAAATACCCCATATCTTTCCACCGCTATATCTAGCTTGGTTTTGAAGGCATTTGTTGATTTTGCTCCAATCACATACTTTGGGAGTTTGTTCCATTGATTTATGACTCTCTGCGAAAAGTAGTAAGATCTGCACTTCAGTGACTTGTCTAGTCTTGGTTTGAACAGCTTTTGGCATAGAGATGTTCATAGTAGAAAACTTCTCTTTATTTTTGTAATTTGAATCTTATAGGTTTTGGGAGATTAGCACAACATTTACTTATGATATGCGAGACCAACACTTTGTGTTTTAAAGCAGTGATGACATAGGCCTGTAAGCTTTCCCTCATTATTTTCTCGTGACTCCAATGACCCGATTGAGCCTAGTTCACATGTGCGATGGGACACATCAAATGCAGATACATTATTTTTTTTAACAATCAACTTAATGTCAATCCTGGGCCAAGTTAACTCAAACCCTTGTAGACCCTTTTACATTTCCCAGTTGTATGATGATACAGTTATTGTCCTCATTTTATCTTATATTAACTGTAATATGCACATAGTGCGGTTCATATTTAAGTACACAAAAGGGCTTAACTTCAAGCATTAATTTCCACGGAGACCATTGTCGTTTTCCGCATGGAAGCCATTTCGCCCTCCAATAGTTTGGTTTGACCAAGCTTTCTGGGTTTGGGTAAAAAAATAAAAATAATAACCTGCCAAAGTCTTTTACTATAATCAACTTAAATACAATCTAAGCGAGCATTTTTAGTATTAGATTCATATTGCAATGTCCAAGCCGTGTAACTGTGAGAGAGATAACAAGGTAAAAGAAATCTTACGTGAGATGAAATAAGTTGTAGTTTAGTAAAGCAGTAAATGAAGACGCATATTAAGTATTAGGTTAGCGCTGTCATGGCCATACTTTATAACTGTTAGAGACACACAAACGTTTACCTGGGCGTCATGAAAGACCACATTATTGAACATACGGCTGACTTTACCCATCTGAAGAAGTGAACGATTGCCCACTGTGTTCCGGCGCTCAGAGGTGAAAATCGCCGTGAACATACGGTCAATCAACATTTACCAATCGCGACGATGACTCTTTATCATGGGTCCCTTGAGACCACGTCAAAATGAAGAGTGTGATGATTGCGCTGTTCTCGTATGATTAAACTATAGCGGATGGTTGTAGCTGGAAGAAGTGGGTATCTTAAGTACTTTCCCCTATCGTTTTGCTCTAATCATTATGTGAAAACGATTCATAACTTGTCTCAATAATATATAGTAGTCACTGTGGATAATTGGCACACCATTAGGTTATTGGTCCACGCCTCACTTGCACACCATCTTCATTTCATTTAAATTCTCCCCTCAATTTGAAGCCTAATATAAGGCTGGAACTTCTTCCTCAAATCAACACCCATCGATCTGATTTAAAAAAAAAAAAAAAAAAGATTATTTGTATGAGCTATGCACACTAACTTGAAAGCAAAGTATACCTTTGATTTTGGAACCGTTCAATTGTTTTAATCCTTGATAACTGAAGATGCATACGACAAAACTAACTATTTTTATGTAAAAGGTGGCAGTGTTTTTGATATATCGCCGGTATATAGCATTATGTCCACTGCAGGAATAATAATCCATATAGTCGGAATACACAATCTGAGAAAAGTACATGTATATCTGACAATAACGTCTCTCAGTTTCTAACTTTGGAGGACAAAGCTGATTCATTTTTCCATAAAAAAATCACTTCGAATTGAAGTGAGTCATAGAAGGCTTTATAACCAAGCTACTTTGTGTTGCCATTTTCTTGAAGAGTAATTACCAAAACGTCGTATACGTTAAACTGTTTCACACAATGTCCTTATGGTTGTATTATTTTACTCTCCTCCTTAAAGAAAGTATATGAGCCATTTGAGTACAGGGTGTTTGGAAGCAGTTTTCATTTCGAACGTTTGAACACACACCGCACACCTTTGTTCAACTCTTTGTGATAGCAACTGTGGACCACAATGCTTGTCTTTGTGATAGCAACCGTGGACCTATAATTGTCCCTTTTGTTAACCGTGGACCTATAATTGTCCCTTTTGTTATAGTTCCCCGGTTTGAATGTGGATACTAACTCAGTGTTGCAGACATGCCGACATTCAGTGCTTGGAACTTTATAGAGAAAAACACAAGTGCACAATGTGTTTCATGTCCCTACATTGTGTGGACCACTTTTGTTTTCTGGTCGACTCTTGATTTAAAATAAGGATGCTTCGGCTGATGAACACTTGTCATCGAGTCGAACGGGCGAAGAGAGATTTACATCGGTCTGTGTAAGTCGAGTCTAAGCTAGGGGCGCAGTGGCGCATCCCGATTTGAAGGCACAGACCGTATTACTTTACCAAGTTGTGAGCAATCCCTCAGGGAACGGAAATGCAGATATATATCACAGAACCTCCGTTATTAAGTCTGCATTTATCGTTCCAGTCCTGGTGTTCGTAAGGAGGGAAGGACGAGGACGACAAGTGTAGTTTTTGTTTTAAACGCGTGATGTCCCATGTAACAGCTAATTTACTTTTTGAAATGTGCACAGTTGTGTCAAAGTAAAGTCTGTCCCGAGATTGACTGATCAGGTCAGTTTTGTGTCTTTGGTTAAACACAAGGGCGCCATCTAGTGTTACGGTTGATTGGGGTTACGCCATCTTGGATGGTTAAGTTGTTTTATACATGACATGATGATGTGAACATGTCGCTGTTTAAACTACAGCCGCTGTTTAAATTTTATTTTTAAATGGCATTATACGACTGAGAATATTTATACTTCCCCCTGGACAAGATACCAGTCTATTGCAGGTAACCCCTGGCCACTCACCGGCGGGTACCCATAAATGTTGTACTCCTTGATGGAGAGAAGCAATTATGATAACAAGTCTGCTCAATGACAAAAGTGTCGAGACTGGCGATGCAAGGATTCGAACCCTTATTCTGTAAAGAACTTGAGTACACAGCCCTAGACTGCCCAGGTCTAATAACGTTTCATGGTGAGCAAACTGTCCGAGTATAGTCAACCAATGGCAATGGAGGACTAGCTGGAGGTGACGTGGATTAGGTGTAAAAACAACGGATAGTTCATATTGGTGTGTAGGTTTTTCCTCACAATCTTGCGCTCAGAGTTTTCGTACGGCAGATTACACACCGAGATTGAATACAAAAACAATTGCCAGATAGTGATGGTTTTGATCGATGTACCTGATATACGGCTTCGTTATATGAACAAATGTTCCTCGAACTTACGACATTTGAAATTGTTTCCATTGAGAGATATTATAAATTGAAAAAAAAAAAAATAATAATAATAATACGACAAGTAACAAATAGCAACATCTTCCTGTTTGTTTTTCAGGTAAAAAAAAAAATATTTTTACCACAAGGCATTTTCCATTTCAATCCTAATAACATGGAAAATGTGTAGTGGAAAGTAAAAAAATAAGTGGGGTTATAAACAATAACCCCCCCCCCCCCCGAAAAAAAAAAAAAAATACATAAAAAATAAAATAAAAAAAATAAACAAAAATAAACAAAACCACAGAAAAAACAAAACAAAACACAACCCATCTCACTTGCCAACGGGTGACCCAATTTGATTTTATGAAGCACTTTAAGTGGCAAACCAGCTTGATATATGATCATGCCGAAGGAAGTGAAAATAGGTGAACACAACAATGTTAGTTGAACAGAACTTTTGTATGATATTGTGTGTGTATTTCTTTTCTTGTTTTCTTTCCTTTTTTGATTCTGCATTCTTAGCTCTATCGCATGCCCTCTAGTCACAATACGCATGATATTGTGAAGTGGCATACTTTACACTGGTACCCATTGGTTGAGATGTCTCGCAAATAAACCCCATGGGCCCAGACATGTAATGTAAGAAATAAACATGGGCCGCCCCGAGGATGCCCCAAAACTGGGTTATACACCATCCAACCCACATGGGATAAGGGTATACAGACACTCCTCGCGTTGTTACTCAGTTTTAAGCAAACCATGTTATTATTAATAGCTTTAAGACACGTTTCGAATTTTAAATCAACATTTTTAGCTATGGGATTCAGAAGTAGACAATTTGGGTATCGTTGACTTTATTTAAGCACCGGTAAATCAGTTTAACTTTGCGAAAGTTAACCGCTTGTCCGGTTCAACCAGAGGGATATTAGAGTCGCCATTAAGGGAAATTGGAAACCCTAAACCGACCAGCTCCCTTGACGTAGTTCCCCTTAGGTGGGTTGGAGTCGATACAAGAGGAGACACAACACATAGAGAAGAAGAAGAAAAAGAAGATACAGAGCACATCGACATCCTCGGTTCAAATGCTGTCGATTTCACTTCCTCTTTTGATAAGTTTAGAGGACATCAATTTTGGGTAATGAATCGCGAAGGCGCCTGAGAAGGTCTGGAATCCGTTAAAATGGGGTCCGTGGACACACCACTGCGGGATACTCAACCAGGGCCGAACGTACACGGGCGGGGGATAACTAACCAGGGCCGAGCAGGCACGGGCGGGCGCGGTAGTCGTGTGTGACAGTAGACGCCGTTTACCCCGGTCAAACAGTTTACTCTGGCCGTCAGACAAAATGCTTAAATCTACAACACCATGAAAGGAAATCTTCAACTGGACTTTCGTGTTGTTTGCAGTTCGATCTGATTGATAATCAAAAGCAAATGCAAGTTTGTTGCGACTTCTTCGGTGTATTATACTCTAAAAAGGGATGGTAAATACAGGAGCACCGAAACTCGTTCGTCATGTCGCGTGTAAGTATAGAGTTTTCGATTTTTCAATAGAAAAAACAAGTATTGCAAAAAGTAAAAGTTGTGATCTAATCAGTGAAATCACTTGAAAAGTAGTTGTATGTGAACGAGTACCTTTACATGTGTCGAAAATCTCCTGGTTTACATTTACGAAATATAACGAGAATCAAACGGTACATCGACAACGGTGCTTTTCATCACGTTGTCGGAGCATTTTTCCTCTCTCGTCTCGATTTATGGACAATTTAGTTCTATAATGTGGTGCTATATCATAAAGAATTGGATAGAGTTTAAATTACAAAGTGCAGCTCATTTGGTATGTTTAAAGACATTTGACACTATTGGTACTATTGGTGTACCTCAACATATGCATAAAATAACAAACCTGTGAAAATTTGAGCTCGATTGGTCGTCGGAGTTGAGAGATAACTATGACAGAAAAAACACCCTTGTCACCGAAGTTGTGTGCTTTCAGATGCTTGATTTCGAGACCTCAAATTCTAAATCTGAGGTCTCGAAATCAAATTCGTGGAAAATTACTTCTTTCTCGAAAATGACGTCACTTTAAAGGGAGCTGTTTCTCACAATGTTTTATACCATCAACCTCTCCCCATTACTCGTTACCAAGTAAGGTTTTATGCTAATAATTATTGTGTGTAATTACCAATAGTTTCTACTGCCTTTAACATGTTTATTATACCCCCATTACTAAGGGAACTTCATTGACTACCGATCAGAGAACGGATTTAATTTTGACTTGTCCTTTTTGTTCATTATTGCTCGATCAAAACTGCTTTAGAATCTATATATTATGTTTACACTTCGTTGTCAAACACTTTCTTTGGCCCACACTTGACATCACTCACTTGAATATTTACACGTGCACACAAAGTTCTGGGTCCAAAAACTTCAGTGTAGCTGGACAAAATGACGTGGAACAACGTTCTTCCTGCCATTATGTTATCTGTAATTTTGTTTGTAAAGCTCCCAAAACTCACCACTGTCCTTGTTACTCTGTGAATTATGTGCGCTATGATATTGGTGGAGTGGAAAATTACTTCTTTCTCGAAAATGACGTCACTTTAAAGGGAGCCGTTTCTCACAATGTTTGATATTATCATTACTCGTTACCAATATTGAGGTCTTATGCTGGTAATTATTTTGAGTAATTACTAATAGTGTCCACTGCCTTTAATGAGACGACGCTTCAGATTTAAACAATATTTCAGATTAAACTAGGATTGAAAAAACAGTCAATATCAATCAATAAGCAAATATTGTCACCTGATTTTTCTTTACCTTTTGGGATTGCTCGTCACGGCAACTGTGATGGAAAAATGCAGTCACTGGTGATGTGGGTAGCTGTGTAGAGGGCAGCCCACACACTCACCGTGGACTAGTTACAAAGCAAGATACATAAAGGATAGTCACGACTGTTATAGCAACCTTAGGGCACTTGTGATTTCCTCAAAGTTCTTCAAATTTGTCCACATAGATACCAATATTTGAGCAAAACTTGAAGTTCCGAGTCAACTGCACCTCCCTTCGCGTTCCTGCCCTGTTTTGTTTAATGCGTTTCCGTGAACGCCAATCATTCTTCCTTGGAAATTGCAAATTTTTGTTAGACGCCCTCAAGTGGATTGTTTAAGTTAACGTAATATGGGACACACACTCCCCAGGCTAGATAAAACAACCGGGTTCGAGGAACTATTCATAACGGCCACAACCCAATGTCCCCTATCCGTAGACTTTCATCTGAAAAGCAATATCTTCATCCATTATATGGAGTATGATCATACAAGGGTATAATGTCAACATATATATCGGTTAATTAAGTTCACCTGTTTTCCCCCTTTCCGTCATGAAAGATGAAACATTCCATTTCGTAAACTTCTCACTAGCGCGTAATTATTATGAAAACATTAGAGTGATATGGTGTAGGCGGTTGTACTTGTTCAAGTACCATAAATAGCCCGAGGTGGTATATCATTTTATTGTTTTTAATAGGGAATCATTTTATTATTTAGGTTTGTAGGCCGGGGCAAATATCGGTTTGCCTGTAAGGCCAGCGAATCGCTATCGTACTGGGGATACAATTTAATAGTGATAGAACATGAGCTGTCGCCTGAACGGATCTTCGATTTACGCAATATTTTATTTCATGCAGTTATCTCTGCGGTTATTCATTAAAAAAGAAAAATGCACAGACATTGTAAAATATACAAAACTTTAGTTGAACGCCTTCCTTACTTGGCTGCAGCTTATGTTGACCAAATATTGTTTGTATGTGATTGTTGTGCAGTCATTAGCCCCTGATGAGAAACGGAAGCGGGTCAAAACATGATGTTAATATTCAATTTATATTTACTTTCTAGGATATTGCATCATGTACATAAGGAAACCTACATCCACCCATCGTAGCTATTAGAGACAAAAAACATTGTTGAAATCACGCAAAACAAACCCTCATAACACATGGACTAAGCTAATTATCAGTATGTGACAACAAGGTACCAATGCAAATAGTATTTAGATCATCCAATCGGCTTACGTTGAAATTTTTGTCAATGATAGCCGGTGCAGTAACTACAGTGGAATGCTTCAGTATACAACTTGGAGTCAGTAACAATTGTGGTAACAGCGCCACCAAGCGTCAGTATGCCTTTAGTTAGAAAGCTCACAAAGAAGAGCATAATCTTTAGCCACACGAATTAACGTTGAAGTGTTTCAATTTAAAATGGGAAAGATGCAGCTTCTCAGTGCTCTTGATACACTTTTTAGTCCTCCAGTAAGGTATTTATAAACACCTCAGTTGGTAAACATTGTTTTTATTCAATTTATTGGGCAGCTGTATCAAGTCTGGGGTTTATACATCTTTTAATCTGCTCTGATTGAATACATTAAAGTCGCAACACCAAAGACATCTCGTAGGAAAAGAAAGGAGGTCATATGCAGTCATCTGAAACATCTCCATGATTTATAGCCAAATGTAGGACAGTCTTAAATAGTAACAGTCTTCCACAAAATTAAACTGATGAGTCTTCCACAGATTGTTAAAGGCACTGTACACTACTGGTAAAAAATACCCCAACTAATTGTTAGCATAACTTATTTGGTAACGAGCAACCAAGAGCTGTTGATGGTATTATAACACTGCGAGAAACAACTCCCCCTGAAGTACAAAGTTTTCTAGAAAGAGGTACAGTTTCTCACTTAAATAATAAAATACTTCAGGCCTGAAGCCTTTTATTAGGTATCTAAAAGCACATACATTATTTTATGCAACTAGGGTGTATTTTCTGATCTTTTGCAATTTCGATTACCAATTGAGTGAATATTTTCACATAATGTGTTACTATGTATTTTGGATACACCATGTGAGCATACTGGTCTTTAACTGACGATTTACAAACGTGCACAGTGCCTCTAAATCGAATTGTTAATAATGCACTACGCTCCACGGTGTGAAATGCAAGTCGTAAAATCCGCGCGAAAGTCGTATCAAATTAATAATTACATATACGGTATAATTTATGACATGTCGTTCTGATTTATGTCCATGATGTATCACCGGTTCTTTATTATTCATCTGAATTCCTGAAGAGTTACAGCATAACCTTGTATCTTGACACGTTTTCCAATTACAGTATTTAAAACATGTAAAAAACACGTTTTTTCCTTCTCCTCTTTTCTCAATTTTAAAACCTTTAAGTCGTTAAAGCATTGCCAATTTATCACACTGCTGTACTGAATTTGGATTTAAAGTGACCAACCATGTATTATTTGTATTATTTGTTTTTGTATATTTTTGTTTTCATTTAAAGACACTGGACACTAATGGTAATTGTCAAAGAACAGTCTTCTCACTTGGTGTATCTCAACATATGCACGAAATAACAAACCTGTGATAACTTGAGCTCAATTGGTCGTCGAAGTTGCGAGATAATAATGAAAGAAAAACAAACCTTTGTCACACGAAGTTGTGTTCTTTCAGATGCATGATTTCGAGACCTCAAAATCTAATTCTGGGGTCCCGAAATTAAATTCGTGGAAAATCACTTATTTTTCAAAACCTACGTTACTTCAGAGGGAGCCGTTTCTCACAATGTGTTATTTTATCAACAGTTCTCAATGGCTTGTTACCTAGTAAGTTGTTATGCTAACAATTGTTTTGACTAATTACCAATAGTTTCCACTGCCTTTAACACCGCATCTTTGTTCGACCAACATAGTCTGCAAGCAATCAACCAAGCTTTGTCACAGAACCAATTATGCTCTGTGTGCCTACATTTAACCCTCATTGAAATTTGATCGATCCAGCTGAGAACCAAATATGAATTATTAAAATCATAATAGGCTCGCACATGATGGAACCATAACTGGTGCGTCTAGTGTCGAACTGTTCCCCACAGATTTCTTGGCGCTGTGCTTCAATGGATTGTAAAGTCAGAGCCTCGCTTCATGTCGTATGTGCGAGTTACACCATGTTGTCCAATAAGTAAACTCAACCATTTTGTTTCTTCTTTGAGTCACATGCCACGATTGGTAACTACTAAACATATTTTTTATACCAACAACTTTACTGAAGTAACGTATGTTTTTGAGAAAGAAGTAATTACTCAGTCAATAATTTCGTTTCAGGCATCTGAGGGTACACAAAGTTGTGCAACTAAGTTTTTTTTCCATTACATTCTTGCATCTTTGATGACAAAATAATTTAGTCAAACATTTTTAAGTGAGAATACTAGTTAATGACAATTACCAAAGGTGTCCGGTGTCTTTAATTTTTTTCTCTGCACTTGAGACGCATGTGCCCATTGTCTTGACAATTAATTGGATTTTAAACGATGTGTCACGCCCACAGGTACTTGTTTTCATACAGTGTCAACTTTGATTTAGCAGATCGATATATCATACGTAGGTATCGGCGGGGAAAAGTTTCTCTCGAAATTGATCGCCTTTTTCTTGCCGAACCCGTTGTTTGGATTCGGGAAGCAACATAAATATCCGGTTTGGATAAATGCTGAGAATAATTATTCTATTATACGAACACTTCTGTGACAGCAGCACATTACACTCGACAGTGAAGAAACGTACATGCTCATGTCAAAAGGTAAACGACATACACAAAAACAAAGATGGTGGGGAGGGGGTGTCTTCGTTGGGCGGTTACAGACCCATAAGCCACACCTACCGGATCGGTGCCTGCTCTTCTGTCAATTATTGATAGTAAATTTCATGCACTGGAAGCTACCCTAAGTTTTGATATAAACATTCGTAATCCTATCAACTAAAGTGAGCGTGTCAAGTTATACTTCATCAATCAACCATTATTATACCCCGTGCCGCAAAACAGAACCGCCATCGGGTATTCGGAGTCGGTTTGAGATTATTGCTCTAGATTCGCTTATTGTGCCCTGGGTTTATTGTTTGGTATGGTACTTGTCTCACATTGTTCCAGCTTGTGCCAAAACAAGTTTCCTTTGGTTTTTGGAACCTTTTTGGTTGTTTTAAACACTGTGTACAGGCAGAGGTGTCATTAAAGCTAACCGTGCACATTTTATGGTCGCCCTTTTGAGATCTCGCCGCACTGTATCCATGCAGGAAGACTTATCCCTACCTTGATTACCCACTTTGTAACAGTAACGTTCATCCGTTTTCTGTTGTTGGTAATATTACTTAGGAATGGAGAAAGTCCTTCAGCTACCAAGTGCATGAACGTCTCACATAAATCAGAAGAAGGTTTCCTGGATACCATACATTCCGTTTGTTTTCTGTCTGTATATGCCTAGCAACTCTTATCTGCAAAGATCCATTTGACAGTCTCCAGAGTATGACACATTAATTAGCCAATTGCACACACGATTTATGTGTTGCATATTGCGCCGCAGTCATGGGAACCAATATGGTGCAATGTATAAGAAGTAGGTGTCATAATTCGAACACTAGTCCAACACACCTTGCAGGAAAATACTGTATGATGAATCGCCTTGATTATCACTGGGTGACGGTTATACACACTTTAAGAAACCAATGTTATTATTGATATTAAAAGTTACACAAACTGATTTTCATAATTAAGTGGTTCTTTCAACACCATATCTGTAGGTTTTGAGTCTTTTGTTGGTATCTTTATGACATTACCACTGGTATAAATTCAACACCGACGTTTTGTCAGCAGTGTTCATCCATATGTCAATAAACTCGCACATTTACAATTGGTGACTTTCAGTAGGTTTTGTATGCTCACATTTAAGCGAGCTAAAATTTCCGTCCAAAGATTCAAAGTCGGTTTCTGCAGCCCTAGTGAACTTCCGGACTTCGGTAAAAACATTTATGACTATATAAAATACTCTTCTACATACAATACGCATTTTGGCCCGGAGAAAAACACGTTGCAGTTTCGCTAACATTAGCCGATAATGTCAAACGCATTCATGGCTCGGTTTCTGCTGCAGGCCTAGTGGATTTCGGAAATTCAGTTAATAGAAATAACAACAATGATAATTATGATACATAACAAGCTCCACATCACGCAACACAAATTTTTGCCCGAGGAAAACACGTTGCAAATTCGCATGTTCTTTTAGCTGTTTTAAACAACAAACACCATTTATTGCTCTCTCGATGTTAGTCAGATTATTATTTTGACACAGTGAACGATCCTTATTGATTATTCATATTTTAACATCAACATAAGGTTGTAGTCCACCACTGAAATATATAAGAATTCGTAAATGAAAATTTGCAATATTAACCATGGTGAGGCCCGACAAAAAGAAAAACAAAGACGCTGCGTTTTCGTAATTATTGTAACCTTAGCCGATAACGTCAAGCACATTCAATGCACCCCAATGTTTAAATGAGTACCATTTTTATACCGTGAACGTTCCTTTTTTTGATTGTTCATAATTAAGCATCAACATAACTGTCCACAAATCACCAAGTGAGTAAAAGATAGCTTTACAGTAACACCATGTGAATACCTCTTTACAGCAGTGTTGGTTCTGACTAATGTTTAAATTCATAACAGAAAATTGACATTATTGACCATGGTAAGTAAGGTATGAATGCTCTTTATGATCGCCATCATGAATTGTTGGGCCGTAGGGTCGTCTTGGCATCAATAGCTCCAGCCGTATGATTAACCTACTTCGTGCCAAAACTGGAAACAGGCGGCAACCATTAGAGACAATTTACCACAATTGCACTCCCTGTCTCTTGACAGATAGTACGGTCTCCATAGTAAAAAACGTCAGCAGTGTGACGGGTGTGCACACGGACTATTCCCCCCGGTGAATTGGGGGCCCATGGAGAGAACTGTGTTCGGATTGGAGAGGTGGTGGTTTCAACATTGTTTGTGTGATGTCATAAATGAAACATAATTCGAAATCTGATCCCTATATTTTGAGGGGTTGGCCTATTTACATTGAATGAGGTTTGTTGTGCCATTCCCTGCGGATTTGACAACACAGCCATGGCCCAATTTCATAGAGCTGCTAAGCACCACAATTTACTGAGCATGACATGTTTGCATTGATAGAAACAGGATAACCAACCAAATTTCAACGTGATAATCAGGATAAGCAAACAACAACTACCAGCTACAAGCATTTGGTTGCTAATGCTGTTTTTATCAAGGCAAAACTTTAATGCTAAACAATTATTTGGGTGCTAAGCCAGCTCTATGAAATTGGTCTCTGTTCGTAACAGACCAATGAATACCCCTCATCCCAGACGCTGCTCTTCGGGATATGCATGCTGAAATCTCAACAAGGAAGTAATCTTCATCAAATCTCTCGGGGAAATGAACTCCGTTCTGTCCATGCCCTGAGACGGTGCATGTAAATGAATGCATTTATTACACCAATCACCCTCTTATCACACGATGGGCCATACATCAAATCATCGCTCTTTCACGATCTTTTATTTATCACAAATGTCCCCCGCCGGACGCATTTTTTTTCTACAGTACGAAACTTACACCGTCGTAGTGCTTTCCAATTGCGATTGTTTCTTCTTCTCAACCGATTCAAATAAGGGAATCCTTTAAACAAAAAATCAAAAGCAATCAGGACAATTTTTGAGAAAGGCAATTCAGACAAAAATTGCTACCCCGACGGTGTTTGCAATGACTGCATGCATACACCAACCTCATTTCACACAACGGACAATCAATCAAGCATCTCTTTTTCACGATCTTTTTTCTCACCCACGCTCCCCGGACTCAGTTTGCTTTCTTGCATCCCTCAATTTTATTTTTTTATTTTTGTAGGATTTCATTTTTCGATTACATTAAGAAGAAAACGCAATCGCTTTTCAAAAGCACTTCAACATTGGATATTTTGATGTACATAAAAACAAAAAGGAATGCTACCGAACTTCACGCCCGAGAGAACCAACCGCCAGCAGCCGGTAAACTTCAGGCATAAAAAAAAAATAACTAGACAAACATCAACAAACATCAAAACAAATTTTACCAACTACTGAGAGCTAGACGCAAATTTGTCAGCGATGCAAGAAAATAGCCACGGGGTCAACATTCAAACCGTGTTTGTAGATTTAAGTACCGACTCATCATTCCATGAACCGTTTCCGCCGCAAGGTTGAGTTTTTGTTAAGACGCATTTGCAAGTCAATATCCAGAAGACAAAATACCGACTGCTGCCGGTGTGAGAAAAAAAAAACTTCAAAAATTTGAATTACCTCAATTTGACTACGATCTGTTTCCCTTTTCATCAGAAATTCGTCCTAATTTGAGTTAAATTTCCTTTCGCAACTTCGGTAATCAAATTGAATGCATACAATTCATTAAAATGGATGTGTAACACATCACTACTCGCATGGGATTTATTTGAACGTATTTTATTCGTTTTTATTCCAGTTTTGGGTAGTTCAAACAATGCAGGACTACACATGGTCATTATAGGCAGAACAAAAAACAAACAAAACAGTTTATAGAGATACTCTTCTTTTAAATTACGGATTTGCAAATGAGGGCGATATTTGCAGGTCACACAGCCTGGTGAAACCGTAACTACTAATTGTAAATCCGCACTAAAAGTGTGTGAAACGGTTCTTGAATCCTTCAAAATCACCAGTCAATAGGTACCACCGGGATTTGAATGGATGTTTGTAAACCAATGATATCATACGAATCCGCACAACGGATTGAACGTATTGAAAGTTTGTGAATAAGTAAATAACATAGTTGAAATCCTTAATTGTGAATGTGAATCTATAATTACGGATTGTGAATCCGTAATAATGGGATGTGAAACCGTATGAATGTTTGTGAATCCATAAAAAAACATATTGCGAATCCGCTACAGCGGAATGAATCTACCTAATGAAGGTTTATGAATACGTAAATAACATAATAATTACCTTAAAACCGTAATTGTGGATGTGAATCAGTTACCACGGATTGTATTTCCGTTATAACGTGATGTGAATCTACATACATTTTTTAGTGAGAATCCATAATAATGAACTGTGAATCCGTAATAACGGATTGGGTAATCGTAATTAAGTGTTGTAATTACAAAAAAAAAATATCGCGAATCCGTAATTACAAATTGTGTATCAGTAATGATGCATTCCAAATGAATGTATTTCTTTGTGAATAATGTGGATATTTCTTATTAAGCATTGTACTACGACATCTACAACCAATTAGTGTTTTTATTCTGATGGGAGAGACTGGCCTTTCCGGCTGACGTATATGACGTAGGGACAACCTTTTGTGTTGAGTTTCGCGAAGGATTTGTATAATTACCACGGAACCTCGTTTTTACAAAAGAATGTAAGGTGTTACCATGGAAACTGTCACTAACGTATTCACCACGGCCACATGAGAGCAAGTCATTAGCCTTAAGTATAGACTTGATTGACATTAAAGGAACACGTTGCCTTGGATCGGACGAGTTGGTCAAAACAAAAGCGTTTGTAACCGTTTTTTATAAAATGCATATGGTTGGAAAGATGTTTTAAAAGTAGAATACAATGATCCACACAAGTTTGCCTCGAAATTGCGTGGTTTTCCTTCTACTGTGCGAACTAACATGGTCGGCCATTTATGGGAGTCAAAATTTTGACCCCCATAAATGGCCGACGTGTTAGTCGACGAGGTAAAAGGAAAACCACGCAATTTCGAGGCATGTTTGTGTGGATCATTGTATTCTACTTTTACAACATCTTTCTACCCATATGCATTTTATAAAAAACGGTTACAAACGCTTTTCAAAGACCAACTCGACCGATCCAAGGCAACGTGTTCCTTTAAACTTCTTGTCAAACAAAATATTGAAACATAGAAACTACAAACAACTAAATAAACGAAGGCAAATACGAAGGAAGACAAAACAAACCCGAAATAAAGCAAATCTGTGTTACTCTCGATATTAAAAGCACGAGAGAGGCTTTAGACTGTTCGTGTTTTCTTCATAAGACTCGTGCAAGCCGGTGTTTCAGATAACGTTGGTTTTATATTTAGGACACTTTTTTATTATTTATTTTTATTAATTTTGCAGCCCGTATTTGTTTTTCTTCAAAATACGTAAAACAAAAAGGTATTGCCTGGATACATTTTAATTTGTTTGTTTGCTTAATTAACTTTTTTATATTTTTTATTTTTGTTCCAGCTACCATTTACAATTTGACATACCCGCTTGTTTACACAAAGAATGTTGGCAGAGTTTTGTTCAGTTCTCACCACTAGGGCAGTTATAAAACACTTTCTACATAGGCTTGTGCACAAAGATACTGCAGTTTTGTAGTGTTCACATTAACAATACAATACTTACAAATTTATATTTCGGCATCTATTACTGGGAGGGCACATCTTTTTTGATGAAAGTTTTTTGACTTTTGCCCTTCCCTGGACGGCCTGTGCTTGTGTTATTGTTTTGCTTGCCCGAAGAATTAAAATAAATCTGGAGAGGTGCAACACATTATACAATCAACATAAAGTGAGTTATAAACGTTTTCCTACGGTCTACCGGCTGCAGTTACGTCATGGCGTTTGTGTAAATCTAAGGGGGGGGGGGGGGGGGCATCGCGTAATTTTGTAAAAGACGTAAAAGGTTAAGTGTCAAGGCGCTTGATGCACAATATGCCCCTTTAAACATGACCGTAATATGACATTTTAACGGATAACGACAAACATATTTTTTTATGAACGTGTTTCCTCATCAATTTCGTCCAGGCACCGAAAACGTGATGTAAATCCTAAACAATATTGTACCTTCGATCTGTTGTCCCACGACATGGACAAGCTTCCCAAAATATCAGGACACTGGGGTGGGGGGGGGGGTTAAAGGCACTGGACATCTCTAGTAATGGCACAAGACCAGTCTTCTCAAGTATCTCAACATATGCATACAATAAACACAACTTGTTGAAATTTGAACTAAATTTGTGGTCGAAGTTACGAGAGAGTAATTGAAGAAAAACCTTGTCACACAAGTTGTGTTCTTTCTCAGATGCCTTGAATTCGAGACCTCCGCTGAGGTCTCGAATTCAAATCAAAATATTTAGTGAGAAATAACTTCTTTCTCAAAAACTACGTTACTTCAGAGGGAGCCGTTTCTCACAATGTTACTATCAACAGCTCTCCATTGCTCGTTACCAAGTAAGTTTGTATATAATGCTTACAATTATTTTGAGTCAGTACCTTTAAGTATACAGGTACGAGTGCCAACTCATCTCCATAATCCGACGATGATCCGAAGGGGCTCAGGTTTCAAAATTCCTACACATTTGCATTAGTATCTCCAAATTCTGAATTCGATCGATTGAACTTGTAAAATTTGCATTTTTTTTTGTCTTCTTTTACGAAAACATGTTTATGAACTTCGGGAAAATGACTTGCCGGGGTAAGCTTTATATATGCCACCGGCGCTTGTAGTTTGTTATTCCTTCCGGTAATATCGCGAGACACTTGGGTTTATTTATTTATATACATTCGTTGGTCCAGGGGAATTAATTGTAGCGACGGGTCTCCAGGGAACTGTTAATTCCATTCCCTTTGCAAGCAGCTCCTTTGTGCCGATTTAAGTTACCAATGATAATCGATGTTTAAACATGAGGTACATCATCAATATTGTAGCTTTTAAACATATAGATAATTATAGTATAATTGTATGGATGAAATACTTGCCTATTATGAGGATTGTATTTCTTTGTACATTTCAAACTGAGTGTCGAAAGCCCATTATAGTAAAGTGTTTATAGTAAAGCGAAAATGTGATTTCACTAGCTGTTGTCTGTAACCCCATATCTTTATTATTTCTGGTTATACAAACATTGCGGGGTGTACCCTAAAACTTTCAAAGTACTCAACAAGTACAGTTGCTACCCTAAGATCACCCAACAATGTATTGTATGCTACGATTGACGGATTACAAGACTTCTGAATGAGTAAACTGCACAACCTGTAGTGTTAAAATTTACACTATGTGTGTTGTCACATTGTTTCTAAAAAAGAATTAAATTAAACATCATGGTGTTGAAATAAAACCAATGTATTTGGGATGACATAAATAAGTGTTATGTTGTAAATGTTGATTCTCTTGACACCCATGGAGTCGAATTTAACACCACGTCTTTTTGCAGTGAATTTTAACTAAACGTTTCTTTGAAGGTTACCCAGTCATGTATAGGTTGAGTGCCTTGCCTATAAATTATACACAAGGGTAGAAACCAGGATTCGAACCGGCGCCCATGCTTCTTCCTCTATCAGAAATTGAGTCAGATTCGCTTCGATAGCTCGGTCACGACACGCTATAAAGAAAAAGGGCCCCCTTTCCCGCTCATGAGCCACGGCTCAAGTTTGTCTCAATCTCATGGAAAGATTACCACGGCATGCCCAAGGTGTCCTAGACACCACCTTTTTCAATCACTAGATCAAATACGGAAACTGATTCCCCATGCACACCTCGTCCTCAAACCACAACACAGCAAAGTGGTGGGATCATGCCAGCCTGCACCCCAAAGGGCTTATATACGCCCCATCCCCAACACCCTTCCAAAATAATTTACATTTTAGTCAACTTGTTTGGTCAGGTTGAGATACATGCGATGTGGAAGCTGGAAGCGTGTTGCACAATCGATGCTTCTGAATTTCTATTTATCCATGCTGGGAGCAAAGCTCTCTCTGATCTTGTACCTCCACGGGTGAGTTTCATTAGATCGATTTTTTTGTGTGTGTTTTTGCCTAGAACCTTCAGTTTCAACGGCGCCCTGAAATTAACATTAAAGATGCAAGGCCCAGTTTTTTTTGCAGAAAGAATTTATTAGTGTTACCTATTGCTTTTTTTTATTCTGAATCTTTGGTTTTGTTTGTTGTTTGGTCTACTTTTCTTTGTTGTTAACACATGATGCTATTCTGCAAAGAAAAACGTACATTTTAACATTTTAGGGGGACACTGAACAACATTCGTGTAAAAAT